>NC_071087.1:158238497-158508497 GCF_027358695.1 Spea bombifrons | reverse complement strand
GGAGGCATTGTGGAGTGGCAGATGTGGGAGGCAGCATGGCGTGGCATATGTGGGGAGGGCAGGGTGGCATGTCTGGGGAGGATGGAGTGGTGTTTCAGGGGGTATAAGGCGTATCAGGTACAGTGGCATGTGGGGGGTAGAGTGGAGTGGCAGATGTGGGAGGCAGCGTAGCGTGGCAGATGTGGGAGGCAGCGTGGAGTGGCATATGTGGGGGGGCAGCATGGCATGTCTGGGAGGCAGCGTAGCAAGCCTGGGCTCAAATGTGCATATATTGGGGGGCTGGTTGGGAAATAAAGACAAGAAATGCATTATCAAAGTTTTTTTATTCTGCTGTTTGTATTTAACATCATTTGTTTAGTAAATTATTTTAAATAAATGAAAAATTTACATTCATTTTTTTTATCCGATTAATCGATTAATCGAAAAAATAATCGGCCAACTAATCGATTATTAAAATAATCGTTAGTTGCAGCCCTAAAATGAAGTTCTAAACACTTGAGATCCGCAGATACATTTTTGCATTAACATCTAAGTGTGAAAATGCAGGTGAAAGCGTATTTATACAAAACGATAAATACGAGTTATAGACATAATATTTTAGTATTTCTTTTAAATCTAAAAGCCCCCCCTGCACCATACTTCCCCTTGGTGAGCGGAGGAGCTTGGTCTTGCCCTTACCAGACTGATGACGTTTTAATCATCCTAACATTCCCTCGCTGCATTATGCTCTACCGTCTCTGCTGAAAGACTGTTCACTTACCTACCACCCTCTCAGACAGAGCATGTATTCTGCACCAGCAGCGAATGTAAACCTAGTCAAAAAAGGCTATTAGCGGTGAATTACGGGGAGGGTAATCAGACCCCCGAACTCAAAACAACAGAAAAAAAAGGTTAACAACACAGAACGCGTACGGCAGAGCAACACAGAATCTGACGGCTCAGAGTCTGCCCAACGTCCCTGCTTTATATGGTATTGTTGATGGAATATCATATGTGCTTATATCATATAACCAGTGGCGTCGGCAGGGGGGGGGCAGAGGGAGCCATAGCCCCCCCAGCATCATGCTGTGCCCCCCGGTGTGCCCCACCAATTGAAACGCCGGCTTTTTTTTTTAATAGACCCGGAGGAGAGAGAGAGGCGCTGAGCGGTCGCTGAGGATTAAGTTCTCAGCAACCGTTCGGCGCCTCTCACTCTTCTCAGTGCCGGCATTTCAAGCCGAGCGCCGGTATATGTCGTCATATCCGGCGCCCGGCAGTGAAGCCGCGCTCACTGCAGAACCAGGGATACAGAGACCTGGCGATCTCACCGCTGGACAAGCCCAAGGTAAGTGAATTTCACGGGGGGGGGTAGAAAGTTAGGAGGGGGTTAGAGAGTCAGAAGAGGTAGATAGGAAGTGAGAAGGGGTAGATAGGTATAGATTGGGAGGGAGAGGGGATAGATATGATAGATAGGGAGGGAAATGGGGGTAGATGGGATAGATTGGGAGGGAGATGGGGTAGATGGGATAGATAGGGAGGGAGAGGGGGTAGATGGGATAGATTGGGAGGGAGAGGGGGTAGATAGGATAGATTGGGAGGGAGAGGGGGTACATAGGATAGATTGGGAGGGAGAGTAGGTATATAGGGAGGCAGAGGTGGTAGTAAGGGAGGGAGAGGGGGTACATAGGATAGATTGGGAGGATGAGGGGTAGATAGGATAGATTGGGAGGGAGAGGGGGTAGATAGGATAGATTAGGAGGGAGAGGTGTTTATGGGACAAACTTGGCGTACGTTCAGCTGTTTGGGGACAAAGTTGACACAATATGTAATTTGGGTGCTGGTCGGGTTCTATGTGGGCAGTGTGGACACCAGGGTTGGCTTTGGGGTGTGTGACCAGTGATCTATGCCTGTAATTTAGGGTGTTTTATCTATACCTTTAATGCAGAGTTTATATGTAATTTCCAATTGATATATACCTGCAAAGCTGGGTTTTGTGTCATTCTGTTCATCTGTATCGGCTATATTTCCATACATTATTTATGTTTACCTGCAAATATAGGATTTGTATGTCTTATTCAGTTGATCAATACCTGGAGTGCTGTTTCCATGTGTTGTTTATTTGATCTATACCTTCAGTGCTGAGTGTACATGTGATTTCCAGTTGATCTATACCTGCAATGCTGGGTTTGTGTGTTCTGTTGGTTTATACCTGCAATGCTATGTTTCCATACATTATTTATGTATACCTGCAAATACAAGTTGTTTTTTTTATATCTCATTTAGTTGCATGTGCTGTTTCCATGTGTTGTTTATTTGATCTATACCTGAACTACAGGGTGTAAGTAAAAGAGCGGTATGGTTTAGTGAATGAGGGGATAAAAGGACTCTGGGGATGATTACAGGGGAGAGGACCTCTCAATGTCACGGTGCAGGACTGACTCTCACGGTCTTTCCCTGATCTGCAGTCAGTGTGGGAAATATTTCTTTTTTCTGTTGTGGTAGCGGAGGGAGTGATTGCATGCAAGGAAGCGTTGAGCGGGGCCCAAGGAAATGCTTGGATAGGGTCCAATTTTTTTCACTATAAAATATATTGGCAGCAGGGGCAAATATTTATATATGTTTTGGCAGCAGGGGCTAATATTTATATATTGGCTGCAGGGTCTAATATTAATATATATAGGAAGCAGGGACTAATACTATATATATCGGCAGCAGGGTCTAATATTAATATATATCGGCAGCAGGGTCCAATATTAATATATACCAGCGGCAGGGGCTAATATTAATATATATCGGCAGCAGGGGCTAATATATATTGGCAGCAGGAGCTAATATTAACATATATTGGCAGCAGGAGCTAATATTAACATATATTGGCAGCAGGGTCTAGTATTTATATTCATATTGGCAGCAGGGTCTAGTATTTATATATATATCGGCAGCAGGGGCTAATATTAATATATATTGGCTGCAGGGGCTAATTATATGTATTGGCTGCAGGGACTAATAATATATATTGGCAGTAGGGGCTAATATTAATATATACTGGTAGCAGGGTCAAACATTTATATATATATCAGCAGCAGGGTATAATTTTTATGTATATCAGCAGCAGGGTATAATATAAGTATATATCCGCAGCAGGGGCTAATATCAACATATATCCCCAGCAGGGGTTAATATTAATATATATTAGAAGCAGGGTGTAATATTTCTATATATCGGCAGCAGGGTCTAATATTTATATATATTGTCAGCAGGGGCTAACGTCAAAGAGATAAGTGCATATTATGTAGTTAAAAATACACGTCTAACGCGCGTGTGTGTGTATATATATATATATATATATATATATATATAGTGTATATGTACCGTTTTATAATTGGCCCCCCTACATTGGTCCCTGGCCCCCCATGTGCCCCCCCTAAATACGAAAGCTGGAGACGCCACTGTTCCACAATTATACATCTATGATACACACAATCACATTAACTCATGCTCTCCCTCATTCAGACAAGTCATCCATTTTAAGAAACTGCGCCCCTCGGAGCTACATGTATTTCTAAGACAAAAGTTGAGTGCACAAATAATGATGGAATATGTCGCTTTGGCTTGAAAATATGTTTTTTCTAACCATAGCGACATGTTCATTTGTGTCTTGCGCACTCCAGGTTTGTACTAGAAACACATGCAGCCCCTCATTTGATGCGCCAAGGGATGTCGTTTTTGCAAATGTGTACTTTTTGTACCATAATTTAACTTCCTACTTGAGCAGTAATGCCACGTCAAGGCTTCAACCCTAATTACTGATCATTCACACGCCTTTCATATCTCCATTCACTCACAGAAGCACACGCCATTCTTTCCATACTTTTACAATCCCAAAGAAATGATGGTAAAGGGAGAAAAAAAATCACTTTTACAGCAAAAATAAGTTTTGCAGTAAAAATGCAAGGCGCTCCAGGGATGAGATGGTTACTCATGTACCGCACAGGCTAAATGGCTGATTCTAATAATATTTGCAGTTCATTAGGATTTCAAAAATTGCCTCCCTCTACCGTTGGCTAAATTTAACCCCATGATCAAAGGGATCATAGGATTAAAAATTAGTATCGGCCATTTTTAAAAAGGGAATGTGACTTTTTATAGCTATATGATCGCTGTGGTAACATTGGCTACCACAGTGATCATTTAGCTAGAATACTTATTTTTTTTTTTTTTTAAGTTTTTTTTTTTTTTAAAGTTAAACTAGTTTATGTTTAGATAATTTAATTTGGGGGTCTCTAGGCAATTTTGATCTTTTTTTATCTGCCTTTAGAGACCCCCAAATAATTTTTTTTACATTTTTATTTTTTTTAACTTAATATTTTTTATTCTTTTACAATCTATATTACGTTGGAAAGGTGAGGCGATTACCTTTCCAACGGTATATGTTGGGGGTATGTAGCTGCTTACATGCCTGAGATACAGGAATCTAAGCAGCATGCCCCCATGCCTCTTTAACTGACAATTGTCAGTTGTTAATAAAGTTGTGCTGTGACGTCATCGCACAGATCGGGTGGCCCTGGTGATGCCCTTCAGTGTGAGGGGCAGATCGCCGGGGTAGGTGGTGATGGAGGTCCACAGACCCCCATCAAGGTAAGATAATGCTAGTGACGGCATGGTGCCGTTGTTAGCACCTGACTGGGACTGCTAGCGACGGCACCATGCCGTCGTTAGCAGTCAAGGACTGTCCTGGGTGGTTACAAATTCGGCAGGGGGGCAACGGGGGGGGCAAGGAATAACCTAGGGGGGGCAATTGCACCCCTGTAGCGACGCCACTGCACACTGGATATGGCACTATAATACAGTAGACATACTGACTCTGGCACTATACATTTACACACTGATACTGCAGTATAGACACACAGACTGACTCCAGCACTATACGTATACACACATACACACCAACGCTGACACTATATGGTTATATGATATAAGCACATATGATATTCCATCAACAATACCATATAAAGCAGGGACGTTGGGCAGACTCTGAGCCGTCAGATTCTGTGTTGCTCTGCCGTACACGTTCTGTGTTGTTAACCGTTTTTTTCTGTTGTTTTGAGTTCGGGGGTCTGATTACCCTCCCCGTGAATCACCGCTAATAGCCTTTTGTGACTAGGTTTACATTCGCTGCTGGTGCAGAATACATGCTCTGCCTGAGAGGGTGGTAGATAAGTGAACGGTCTTTCAGCAGAGACGGTAGAGCATAATGTAGCGAGGGAATGTTAGGCTGATTAAAATGTCATCAGTCTGGTAAGGGCAAGACCATGCTGCTCCGATCACCAAGGGGAAGTATGGTGCGGGGGGGCTTTTAGATTTAAAAGAAATACTTAAATATTATATCTATAACTCGTATTTATCGTTTTATATAAATACTCTTTCACCTGCATTTTCACACTTAGATGTTAATGCAAAAATGTATCTGTGGATTTTGAGTGTTTAGAACTTAATTTTCAATGCATTTTTTTTAAATAAAGAGACGTGAAGGGCTAACTGTATATCTAGACGACCCATTTGTAAGCTTACCCCAATTTCTTCATTTCCGAAAATGTTTCTATTTTTTTTCTTGTGCAGCTGGACAGTAATGGAATCTGGAAATGTTACCCAAGAACAAGAAGTTATTCCCAATAAAGAGACAGATTAACACAGTTTGTGAAGGTCCGGCTCTGCAGTTCGCTCTTCTTGTACCTCGACATGTATAAAGTGAAAGAATGGCCACTGACTTTAGAGACTTGGAAAATGATTTATTTACTGTAGATGGATGAAGAAATCTTTGTATATTTTAATATATCGCATTCCACATAAATAAAATAAATATATATATTTATTTAAATAAATAACTTTAAGGCTCTTTGGACCATATTATTTTTTATTTTTTATATTTTATCATCTCTGTAGTTTCCATTGCTATGTTTCTGGAATTCATGTCAACTTATAATGAAGCATGTCTGCGCTTATCTAATTAAAGAGTATATTAATTGTGGATTTATTCAATAAAATTGCTTAGTCCTTCCTTCCTACAGGAAAGCTTGCTGGCGTTGGCCCTTCATACCGGAGAGCAAGATCACAAAGTTAAAATCCTACTTTAACAAATAAACCCCATGATCTACCAAGCTAAAAACGTGGGTAGCATTATACTACTTTAATGCTTTTATCAAAAGTAGATTAAGCAACATAATACAGTTTGCTGTTAGAATGGTTGGATTCCTGTTTTTATGAATAAAGTTAAATTACAGATTTTCAGCTGTCCTTAATCATTTTATCTGTAATTCCAACACCAGGCCCTCTGCTAAAGAGCCTTCCCTGTTAATGGCTATTGAAAATATATACATTTACAACATTTAAGGCTGTCTCGCTGGCAAGGTGACAGCCTCTGTCTAAAGCAGGGAAGATAGGGAGCTGCCTGCTAAGCCCTGAGCTGGAGCCCTCACTTTAGTAAAACACCCCTTTTATTTACAGGTTAAAATCATTTGCGTAATGTAATTTTTAAAAATCTGCTCCCAGAGGTGAGTTTTTAGGCACCAGAATGTTGACTAATTTAAAAAAAACAATATAATAAAATGTAATTAAAACTTCTCAGCAGACATCTGCATGAATGTTCGGCTGTACAGAGGTCCACGCTGTCTTCTGGTTGTTGAGAAGGATATGAGGTAGTAATCTGGAGATGCATCTGAACTTCTCTGCCATAACAACATAACCTGTGCGAAAAATCCTAAACACGACATAGCTTTGCTGGATAGCAAGTGTCAGGAAGCCGCTGCCGACATATACTGGGTTGCCTGTTTTACAGAACTTTGTGTATCGTTTTTGGGTTTCTTTGTTGACATTTCCAGTTACAAACTCAGCATAATAATTGTAAAAAAATAAATAAATAACCGTTTCTGAGCTGCAATTTACACCTTTTAATGTGTGCCATATATATATATATATATATATATATATATATGCCCGACGTGTGTGTTAGATTATGATGGTATATTGTCAATTTAATTTAGTAAGCATTTACATAAACCTTTTTTGTATTCTATAGTTTTTAATAAATGATTCATACTGTTTTACTAAATATATGAATATAGCATCAATCGGTGAGAAAAGCAATATAGTCTATATATTCCAGTATTATAAGGGGCAATCCCTGCTATTTATGGTGATACTAATGCAGGGATAATAATAGCGATTTATTATTAAGTTGACCAAAATACTGAAATTAGACCATGTCACCATGCCAAACATCTTCTCGGATGCCAAACCTAACATCTGGGGTGGGCTGAATGGAATTTGTTCAGCATGCAACCACCGCTGTCAATAAGTTCAAAATATCATGCCAAAATTCCACTGATACCGGTTATATACTTAATATTAGCTATTTTGTTTTTTTAAACCCACCAGATTTTAATGGATTAGGTGAATCCAAGGCTTATTTTTCCCTCAGAAATCTTCTGGGTAGGCACATGCAAATAAGGTTAACAATTATCACCTTTGCCTCTATATCCACTTTATACATGGAACCCTTGAAAGTGATTGCACAGCCTTTAGACAAAACTTGGGTAAGAGGTGCAATATATATAATGATGATATAATGATGATGTAAAGATACCTTCCTGGTGCTAATGATTTCATACAGATACACAATGTACCAAAATGATATCAGTCACACTTATACATCTTCCCTCTGCTGTAATAAACATCATAGGTGATTCTCTTTCAATTTACATACATGGTGCACCCATTCAGCGAGACCTCACACTACAGCCTTGCTTTTTCAAACACTTTTGACTAAATGATTGGCTCCCTCTATGGGTATCTGGGGATAAACCAAGCCTCACCTCACTGCAATATATATTTTCACTTTGCATCGTGAAAAAGGTTAACATTGGCTTATACAATAAATTAGATTTTTTATAACACCTGACATAAATGTGAACCTAAAATAAGTAATGTTACATTTAAAGATGTTGTTCCGCTTACTCTGATGAATAGTACACATTATACTGTCTGTTAACGATTACTGAAATCGCTCGGAACGATATATAGGTTTCAGCCGACCAATAGAGTCGCTCGTACGGACCTTTAACTCCTGGAGCCAGGAGACCAGGTCTCCCCAGGCCAGGTTTCTGCGCCAGGAGCTAAAGGCCAAATACAATCGACTCTATTGGTCGCTGGCAGGACGCACCTCTGGCATCAACCAATGAAGGGCAGCTTTTCAAAAGGGCAGTATTTCAAGAACTACTGATTTATATTTCCAAGCAGATCCATATAATGAGGTGTCGGCGGTAACTTGATGCATTTTAAAAGTGATAAGAGTGATAAGCGGCCACATTCTAAAACTCGTTATCGATAGAGAGAAGAAAAACATCTGATCTCCCAGATCTCCCTATATATCTATATAGATTAAACAAACAAAATAAAGAAAACCCAGGTGCAGAATTATCTAACGAAATTGCTAAAAACTGATAATCTAACATTTAATAATTACAATTAATACAATTATGGAATGGGTACAAGAAAGGGAATAAGGCTGATAAATTAATGACATATAAACTTAAAAAAGGATAACGCAAAAAGGTTCATCACTAAAATTATAATGATAAAATAACTGTGACCACTGATAAAATTAGTCTAGCTTTTAGAAAATTTGAACAAACGTACAATCTCATGGCACACCATGGATACAACCTAAAGTAACTGATAAACAGCTCCAAGTTTTAAACGTCCCAATATTAGAAGCGCAGTGGCGTCTCCAGCTTTCATATTTAGGGGGGGCACATGGGGGGCCAGGGACCAAAGTAGGGGGGCCAATTATAAAACAGTACATATACACACACATATATATACATATATATATACATACATATATATATATATATATATATATATATATATATATATATATACATATATACACACACACACGTTAGACGTGCATTTTTAACTACATAATATGCACTTATCACTTTGAAGTAAAGACCGCGATTGAAATATGATTTCAAAATAACAGCTAAAGTGACAGTTATTTTTCATTCTTTAATATTAGCCCCTGCTGACAATATATATAAATATTAGACCCTGCTTCCGATATATATTAATATTAACCCCTGCTGTGGATATATATTAATATTAGCCCCTGCTGCAGATACATACTTATATTATACCCTGCTGCCGATATACATAAAAATTATACCCTGCTGCCAACATATATTAATATTAGCCCCTACTGCTGATATATATTATTAGTCCCTGCAGCCAATATATATAAATATTAGCCCCTGCAACCAATATTTATTGATAATAGGCCCTGCAGCCAATATGAATATAAATACTAGACCCTGCTGCCAATATATATATATATATATATATATATATATATATATATATATATATATAAATATTAGCCCCTGCTTCCGATATATATTAATATTAGCTCCTGCTGCTGATATATATTAATATTAGACCCTGCTGCCGGTATATATTATTAGTCCCGGCTTCCGATATATATTAATATTAGCCCCTGCAGCAAATATATATTAATATTAGACCCTGCTGCCAAAACATATATAGATATTTACCCTGCTGCCAATATATTTTATAGTGAAAATATTGGACCCTACCCAAGCATTTTCTTGGGCCCCGCTCAACGCTCCCTAGCATGCATGGGCGTAGGAACCCCTAAAAATCTGGGGGGGATAGCATTTTTACTGGTAAGGTATACCTGACCATTTCACCAACAGGGACTTTTATGACATTGCATTATAAATACATAGAGATTAATATGTAGTTGGTCCCCCTTTGCAGCTATAACGGCTTCCACTCTTCTGGGAACGATTTCCACAAGATTTTGGAGAGTTTCTGTGGGGAATTTTTGCAACCATGCCTTTATGGACCTTGTTTTGTACACTGGGGCACAGTGATGATGGAATAGAAAAGGACCTTCCCCAAAACCGTTCCCACAAAGTTAGAAGCATAGTGTTGTCCAAAATGTCTTGGTTTATCACCTTCAGCTCATAAAACGTTCTACTAGATGAATGGGAGAAAATTCCCACAGAAACAGAAAAATCTTACAACCACAGATGGACCGCACTGGACACGGCCACAGAGACTACTATGATGTATTGAAGGATCCATCTAAGACTCCTAACGCGTCATGCACACAGGAACATATCCACACACTTAAACACTTGAATAACATACACACTCATGCACACACTAACACACACACACACACACACAATAATACACCCCAAAACAATCCCACCCTAATATACCTAGACACATGCCCACTATAACACACCTGGAAACAGACTAACATACCCATATAAACAGATGTGCACAATAACATACCCACAAACATACGCTATCACACCCAGACACGCATTCAAACACATCATTCACTTACTCTGCCTACCCGTAGATTTAACACGTGGCGCTTTGTATTAGTGATGCCCTAGACCAAGTAGCACCCCGCAATATTCTCTTGTGTCCAAATGCTACATACAGTGACACACACACTCATTTTAACCAGAAATAGGCCTGGATTTAACCCTAGGTGCCCCTGAGTTAAACATGTGTTACAGGGAATCATTGTCTTCCCTTTAAGTACGACATGACTGCTCATACACACACATATGCACTGCTCTTACGCATGCCTGCCCACAAAAACACACGTATACGCTGCAATTGCCTGCACATACACACTTGCCAGTACTCACACATATGCACTACCCTTATACACGCCTGCCCAAACATACATAAACTGCTCACACACACACGCCTCCCCATAAATATACACTGCCCTTGCACATACTTACACAGACGTATACGCTATAAGACAAATACACTCCTTATATACACACATATACACTGCCCATACAGACAGACACATATACACTGCCCATACACACGTATGCACATACAGTGCCCATATATGCGCGTGCCCATACATGCACATATACACACCTGCCCTATACACACACATATGCCTGCCCAAGTGCCCATACACATTCATAAACATTGCCCGAATACATGCCTCACCATTTGTATATGCACACACACATATCTACCATCAGACCCCCCTCGTTTTGCACATCAGACCCCCCCTCGTTTTGCACATCAGACCCCCCCCTCGTTTTGCACATCAGACCCCCCCCCTCGTTTTGCACATCAGACCCCCCCCTCGTTTTGCACATCAGACCCCCCCCTCGTTTTGCACATCAGACCCCCCCTCGTTTTGGACATCAGACCCCCCCTCGTTTTGGACATCAGACCCCCCCTCGTTTTGCACATCAGACCCCCCCTCGTTTTGCACATCAGCCCCTCCTCGTTTTGCACATCAGACCCCCCCCTCGTTTTGCACATCAGACCCCCCCCTCGTTTTGCACATCAGACCCCCCCCTCGTTTTGCACATCAGACCCCCCTCGTTTTGCACATCAGACCCCCCCTCGTTTTCCACTTCAAACACCCCCCCCTCGTTCTTCACATCTCTTACCTTTCTCTTCTTCCTTTCTGCTTTCTCTTCTTCCTTTCTGCTTTCTCTTCTTCCTTTCTGCTTTCTCTTCCTCCTTTCCTTCTGGTTTGCCGCTCACTCTGTTTATGCTGAGCGCCGGGGCTGGGATATAAACGTCATATCCCATCGCCCGGCGCTCAGTGACAGAGAGCACACGGATCTCCCCAACCAGTCCTGCACGCTGCAGCTGCTGATCGGGCAGCACCACTTACAGCCCTGGGGGGGATTTCTCTATTATCGGTCCCCCCCTTCGGTTTTACAGCAGCTCAATGTGCCGGCACACCGGGAAATGTCCCGGTTTCCCGGCGGTGAGCCGGGTCAATTGGGGGGGCACACTGGGGGGCACAGCATAATGTAGGGGGGGCCATGGCCCCCTCTGGCCCCCCCCTGCCGACGCCACTGTTGTGGAAGGGCAAAGATGGCACTAGCAGGATGTTTGAGCCTTGGGGAACAAGATGGCACAGGCAGGGTGTATATGGGACAAAGATGGCAAATCTTATGTGTGTTATCTGGGTGCTGGCCAGGTTCTATGTGGGCAGTGTGGTTGGGGTGTGCAACCTGTGATCTATCCCTGTAATTTAGGGGGTTTTAAATATACCTTTAATGCCGTGTTTTTATGTGAATTCCAACTGATCTGTACCTGCAAAGCTTGGTTTTTGTGTTCTTCTGTAGATCCATATCTGCTATGCTATGTTTCCATACATTATTTATGTATACCTGCAAATACAGGGTTTGTATGTCTTGTTCAGTTGATTAATACCTGCAATGCTGTTTCCATGTATTGATTTGATCTATAGAAATAATAGAAAAATGTTATGTAATCAAAATATTGATTTAATATGGTACATGTATGTGCAACACCATATTTTACCTGTTTTGAATATGGGTATAATATTATTTTTACATGGGGATTATGGGTGGAATATTATAGTTACACATGCTAAGTAACATATTTGACCCATTTCTGATAAGAATATGGGTATAATATTTTTTACATGGGGATTATGGGTGGGATATTATAGTTACACATGCTAAGGAACACATTTGATCTATTTCTGATAAGAATATGGGTATACTATAGTTACACATGCTAAGTAACATATTTGACCCATTTCTGATAAGAATATGGGTATAATATTTTTTTTACATGGGGATTATGGGTGGAATATCATGGTTACACATGCTAAGGAACACATTTCACCCATTTCTGATAAGAATATGGGTATAATATTATTTTTACATGGGGATTATGGGTGGAATATTATAGTTACACATGCTAAGTAACACATTTGACCCATTTATGATAAGAATATGGGTACAATATTTTTTTTTACATGGGGATTATGGGTGGAATATTATGGTTACACATGCTAAGGAACACTATTTGACCCATTTCTGATAAGAATATGGCTATAAATATTTTTTTACATGTGGATTATGGGTGGAATATCATGGTTACACATGCTAAATAACACATTTGACCCATTTCTGATAAGAATATGGGTATAATATTTTTTACATGGGTGGAATATTATAGTTACTCATGCTAAGGAACATATTTGACCTGTTTCTGATAAGAATATGGCTATAAATAATTTTTATAAATGGGGATTATGGGTGGAATATTATGGTTACACATGTTTAGTACCTTATTTAACAAGTTTCTGTTAAGAATATGGCTATAATTATTTTTCTACATGGGGATTTTGGGCGCAATATCAAGGTTACACATGCCATGGAACATAATTGACCTGTTTCTGATAAGAATATGGGTAAATCATTTTTCTACATGGGGATTATGGGTGGAATATTATGGTTACACATGGCTAGTGATGTATTTCACTTGTTTCTGGTAAGAAAATGGGTATGATTAATTTTTTTCATAGATATTATGGATACTATGATATGATTGCATGTAACATATTTGATCTATTTCTGTTAAGAAAATGGTTATAAATGTTTTTCTACATGGGGATTATGGGTGAAATGTCATGGTTACATACCCTTAGTAACATATTCGACCCATTTCTGATAAGAATGTTGGTATATTTTTTCTACATAGGGATTATGGGAGGAATGGCATGATCAAAGGGACACATTTGACATGTTTCTAATAGGAATATAGTTTTAGATATTTTTTACATGGGGATTATGGGTGGAATATCATGGTTACACGTGCCCAGTAACATATTTGACCAGTTTCTTTTAAGATTATGGTTATAAATATTTTTATATGTGGGTTGAATTTCAAAATATTTTGTTTGTGTACAGTGCAAAAAAAATAGCGCAAAATTTTACCTAATGTATTTTCCTTTTTGTTTGCCATATTTGGCATAAACCATGAAAATCATATTCTTTTTATCTGTGTGCAAACACGTTAAAAAGAATAACTTACTGAGGATACCAGAGGTGGATGAGCAGGAACACATGGTTGAGGTGCTCTGATGGGAAGTATAGTAGGGTGAATAAATGGGGGGAAAACTCAGGCTGTTACTGAGACCAACAACAGTAATTGCAGAAGGAGATACAGGACTCTGTAGTAACCAGCTGGGAGCAGACACTAGACTCAGTAGTAAGCAGTTGGACGCAGTCGCTGGACTCCGTAGAGTAGATGTGCGTGGTATTAAGCCGCAAGAGGCAGGGTAGCTGTGCAAGGTACTCAGCCACACGGGGCAGGGTAGCCAAGCGTGGTAGTCAGCAGACGGGGTACAAATGAAAACGCTTGAAGAAATGAATAAGAAGTGTTGGCCATATAAAAATACATCATGGACAATGATTCCATCTTAATTAGGTAAGTAATGAAACTGGTGGAAATGGTGCACAATGCCACACCTTGGACACTATATATTTACCGGCATAAGAAAAGGAATAAACAATCCTCTTTAGAAGGCTTAATGGCCAATTACATTGAAAAATATATCAAAACATCATAGTGCAACATCTCAAGAAAGGAAAACAGTCTGTGATAAGGGTTATAGAAAATACCCACTCGCTTTTTCATGATTTAGCAGAAGACCATCAGCTTTCTGTATACCCCATGAAGTACCGTATTTGCTCGATTATAAGACGAGGTTTTTTCCAGAGCAAATGCTCTGAAAAATACCCCTCGTCTTATAATCAGGCTCGTCTTATAATCAGACCTCAAATAGGTCTGATTATGAGACTAAGATCCAGATCCCCCGCAGCGATGCAGAGGACCTGGATCCTCCTGTGTTGACCCCCCCCCCCCACTTACCGGTGCTTCTGAGTCCCCGGTGCTTAGTCCGGGCTGCAATGTAGAGCATTGCTTAGTGCTTTGCAGTGCTTAGTCCGGGAAGCGTGTAGAGCTCTACGCGATTGTATCGCGTAGAGCTCTACACGCTTCCCGGACTAAGCACTGGGGACCCAGATGCAGGGGACCTGGATCCTTCTGTGTTAACCCCCGACCCAACTTACCGGTGCATCTGAGTCCCTGGTGCTTAGTCCGGGGTGCGTGTAGAGCTCTACACGACACAATCGCGTAGAGCTCTACACGCTGCCCGGACTAAGCCCTGGGGACTCAGAATCACCGGTAAGCTGGAGGGGGAGGGGGCATAACACAGGAGGATGCAGGGGACCTGCATCCTCCTGTGTTATGCCCCCTCCAACTTACTGGTGCTTCTGAGTCCCCGGTGCTTAGTCCGGGCAGCGTGTAGAGCTCTACGCGATTCGCGTGGAGCTCTACATGCTGCCCGGACTAAGCACCTGGGGCTCAGATGCAGGGGACCTGGACCCTCCTGTGTTATGCGCCCCCCCCAACTCAGAAGCATCGGTAAGTTTGGAGGAGGGAGGGGGAGTGTTAAATGGGGGGTGTAAGGCATTTCTGGAGGCAGAGTGCTCTTTGAAATGCCTTTTAACCCCTTTAATGCCACTCTGCCTCCTGAAATGCCTTAAACCTCCCTATATGCCACTCTTCCCCATAATATGCCTTTTAACCCTCTAAGTGCCAGATAGGGTTAAAAGGCATATAGGGTTAAAAGGCATATCATGGGGCACAGTGGCATATAGGGTTAAAAGGCATATCATGGGGCACTGTGGCATATAGGGGGTATAAGGCACTTCTGGGGCAGATGTGCATAACTGGGGGGCAGGTTGGAAAATAGAAGGAAATAAAACCAAAATATTTTTCTCAAGCATACCTTTTATTAAAAAAGTGTTTAAATGAATTAACATTTACTGGTAAAACTTTTTTCCTATAGGGTCGTCTTATATTCAGGCTTTTTCTTTTTTTCCTAAATTAATATTAAGATTTGGGGGGTCGTCTAATCGAGCAAATACGGTAATACTCAATTCCAACAAAAAAGTATAAGGAGTCCTTACATATAAAACACCAATCAACGCCCCAAAATGAAGGTAACAAAACATGACTGATCCTACCTTCCCTATATGAAAGCTTGGTAGTCTATCAGTGATTTCCATATATAAGAATCATACCCAACTATCCATAAAAAAGGACAGATGTGTTATTTGGCATGTGCAACCATGCTATTTCACCATAATCCCCATGTCAAATAATTATAGCCATATTTCCATCAGAAAAATCTCCAATGTGTTCCTTGCCATGATATTGGACCCATAATCCCCATGTTGAAAAATATCCATATTCTTATCAGAAAAAGGGCAGATATATGACTTAGTTGTGTAAGCATATTATTCCTCCCATAATCCCCTTATATGAAAATAATTATACCAATTTACTTATAAGAAACTGGTAAAATATGTTACTTGGCACGTGTAACCACGATATTCCACCCATAATCCCCATGTAAAAAAATCTAAAACTATATTCCTATTAGAAACATGTCAAATGTGTCCCTTTGATCATGCCATTCCTCCCATAATCCCTATGTAGAAAAAATATACCAACATTCTTATCAGAAATGGGTCGAATATGTTACTAAGGGTGTGTAACCATGACATTTCACCCATAATCCCCATGTAGAAAAACATTTATAACCATTTTCTTAACAGAAATAGATAAAATATGTTACATGGTACATGCAATCATATCATAGTATCCATAATATCTATGAAAAAAATTAATCATACCCATTTTCTTACCAGAAACAAGTGAAATACATCACTAGCCATGTGTAACCATAATATTCCACCCATAATCCCCATGTAGAAAAATGATTTACCCATATTCTTATCAGAAACAGGTCAATTATGTTCCATGGCATGTGTAACCTTGATATTGCGCCCCAAAATCCCCATGTAGAAAAATAATTATAGCCATATTCTTAACAGAAACTTGTTAAATAAGGTACTAAACATGTGTAACCATAATATTCCACCCATAATCCCCATTTATAAAAATTATTTATAGCCATATTCTTATCAGAAACAGGTCAAATGTGTTCCTTAGCATGTGTAACTATAATATTCCACCCACAATCCCCATGTAAAAATAATAAAATTCCCATATTCTTATCAGAAACAGGTCAAACGTGTTCTTTGGCATCTGTAACCATGATATTCCACCCATAATCCCCATGTAAAAAAATGAGTATACCCATATTCTTATCAGAAACAGGTCAAATATGTTCCTTAGCATGTGTAACCATGATATTCCACCCACAATCCCCATGTAAAAATAATAAAATGCCCATATTCTTATCAAAAATGGGTCAAATGTGTTCCTTGGCATCTGTAACCATGATATTCCACCCATAATCCCCATATAAAAAATAATTATACCCATGTTCTTTTAGAAACAGGTCAAATATGTTCCTTAGCATGTGTAACCATGATATTCCACCCATAATCCCCATGTAAAAAAAATATTATACCCATATTCTTATCAGAAATGGGTCAAATATGTTACCTAGCATGTGTAACTATAATATTCCACCCATAATCCCCATGTAAAAATAATAAAATGCCCATATTCTTATCAAAAGGGTCAAATTTGTTCCTTGGCATCTGCAACCATGATATTCCACCCATATTCCCCATGTACAAAAATATTATACTCATATTCTTATCAGAAATGGGTCAAATGTGTTAGTTAGCATGTGTAACTATGATATTCCGCCCATAATCCCCATGCAAAAATAATAATACTCCCGTATTCCTATCGGAAAAAGGTCAAATTTGTTCCTTGGCATCTGTAACCATGATATTCCACCCATATCCCCCATGTAAAAAAATATTATACCCATATTCGTATCAGAAATGGGTCAAATGTATTACTTAGCATGTGTAACCATGATATTCCACCCATAATCCCCATGTAAAAATAATAATAATATATATTCCCATATTGTGCCAATCAAAACAGGTAAAATATGGTGTTGCACATACATGTACCATATTAAATCAATATGTTGATTACTTAAGCTTTTTCTATTATTTCTATAGAATTTACCATGATTCCGTTATAAAACTGAATATATTTCAGCAAGTAAACAGTTAAACATTTGCAACTTCTTTTTGCAATGTATTTGTGGCAACTTAGTATCAAGAACTACCTAAAAGAACATACCGTACTTTGATTTAACATGAGTGTAAAAAGTATACTGACACCTATTGATAGTGCTGAGCATTGCAGCCAATCATCCCATCATCCCCAATATGCTGTTTAGTACGTCCCCATAACTACCCCTAAATTAACTCTAAATACCCCATCAAAACAACTACCCTAAATTAACTCTAAACACCCTATTAACCATAACTGCCCCTAAATTAACCTTAAACACCCCATTAACCACAGCATCCCCTAAATTAACCCTAAAGACCCTGTCAACCACAACAGCCCCTAAATTAACCCTTAACACACCATTAACCACAACTGCCTCAAATTACCCCCAAACACCCCATTAACCACAGCTGCTCCTAAATTAACCCTAAACACCCCATTAACCATAGCTGCCCCTAAATTAACCCTAAACACCCTATTAACCATAACTGCCCCTAAATTAACCCTAAACACCCCATTAACCATAACTGCTCCTAAATTAACCCCCACCTCCCCTAACTTTCAGCAGCCCAAATGTTAATTTTATACTTACAGTTAGATGAGTGTCACAGCCATGTGTTTCTGGCCTTCTGGGAGAAGGAAGGGGGCGGGGCCAGTTGTCACAGTGATTACAGGGAGGGACTGGTAAGTAGGAGCTGCTGCTGTGAGTCACTCAAACGGATTATATAATGAGGGGTATTTTTCAGAGCGTTTGAAAAAAACCCTCATTTTATAATCAATAATAATCGATTCAACTAATCGATAATGAAATTAGTTGGCAACGAATTTCATTATCGATTATTATCGATTTTATCGATTAGTTGTTGCAGCCCTAAACAAAAGTATAATTCCATAGTACATTACTTTTGGCAATATATATATATGTGTGTGTGTGTGCTTTTTCAGTGGTATGATTTAATGGTGAAAATTATTAATGCCCCCCCACTTTGACTGTGGTATCTTGTGTGACCCCCCCTATATATTGTTTCTAGAGTCGCCACTGACAGTGTGTATGTGCATAGTGTTAGAGCGTGTGTTTTTATATATGGATAGTGTTAGCCAGTGTGTGTGTGTGTGTGTGTGTTATTGCATAGTTTGTGCATGTGGTTAAGAATTTACCATAAGCATGTATAGTGTGTATGTCACAGTATGGCATTAGCACGAGTGTCTATATCAGCATATAGTGTGTGTATTGGTGTATGGTTTTAGCATGGTGTATAGCTTTACATGCGTGTAGAATGTGTGTTACTGCATGGTGTTACGAGTGTGTAAGTGTAAGAATAATGGTTACAAGCTTGAGTCTTTATGGAATAAAATACTCTTTGTACAGAGTGGTGCAGCACTGAAGAAAGGTGTGTTTCACCTTGTATTAATATCCTTTAACTGCAGATCATGGGGTAATAAATGAAAATAAAAAATGATTGGGAAGGAAAAGTTGGCCCCTAAATTTTTGGGTTACAAAACAGCCAATAATAAATGAAAAGCTATAAATAAATAATGTTTTACACGTTTCAGGCCATCAGGTGCTTAATTATAGTGGATACTAAATATTGTTATTAATATTTATTAGTTAACTTTTATTTTGAGGAGTAGAACTGTATATGGAGTTCCTTTACATTGGCGATCAAAAGGGGAACATTAATGAAAGCTGAGCCACATGCCTATTTTATATTTACCTAATACGCCATCAAATAAAAACATTCTATATAGTATATGTGCTGCAATAGTTCTTGTAACATTTAAAATTTAGAGATTAAGATGCAGGAATCAGGAATATTGTTTTACTGAATAAATATTTTTCACATTTGGGCTTCTGGTTTCTTTGTGCAAAAAAAGATGTTATCGACGTGTTACGTGTAACGAGTAATATATAGCGAAATTATTTCAGGAGCCAAAAATAAATTCATCCATTGATATTAAAAAGAATAAAAAGCATATAAAGGCAGCCTGCGGATACAGAATGTTAGCCAAGGTCATCTGGTTCGCGGGGTGCGAACAACGGAACAACGCGACCAAGTGAACGGGAAACTGCAGACGGTATAATGAATGCTGTAAAGAATAATATTTCAGGGAATATCACAGTTAACGTGAATAATGTCCCCTAACGCTGGGTGGAAAACTCCAAAAAGACAATGACAGGTATAAGAAAGTTTCCCTATCAGTCATTTAATAACGTGGGGTTCCGCGGGCCCATAAGGGACGGACTAATACCCCCAAGCACTGGGCAGGACTGATGGATGCCATTGAATAATACCCCCGGCCCGCAAACCTCTAACAGTTCCACAAACATTTTATATAAAAGGTAGATCTAAAGAGCCGGTGCATGGAATTTGGGAAGAGATGGATCTAAAGATTCCCATCACACACCCCGCGGTGGGTTATATATAAAGATTATTTGGGTTCAAAGGTTGAAAAGTCCTATCACCATAGCAACGGACGAAACTTTCCTGTTGAATGGATCATTTCATTATTTATAATGATAATAAAACCACCTTTTCGAGTCATTTTGTAAACAAGCAGTAACAGTTTTAGACAATTTAGCTGAGGCTCCTATCTGTACATAAACAAAGCGCGCTGTTTAGGGCCACGGCTGACGCCCCTCATGTTAGTGGTACAGGAGATTTTTAATCCAATAAACCTAAAGAAAAGAATCAAAATCTACTTCCATAAAGTGTGAGTAACACCCACCATACACGCAGTGCACACAGTCATTGAGCCCCCATAAACCCACCCGCTGCAGGCTGAACCCAGACATTTCCCCTGCTGGCGTCATATGACCCCCAAAATAAACTCCAAGTCTGGCTGCATCTCACAGGAGAGTCACAGCGAGGTCTCCGCAAGAGACAGATCTGACCGGAGGTGACGGCATTACAGGGAGTCTCTGCAAAACCTGCATGTCTCACCTGTCGCCCCAACACTCTCACTGCCCGCCCTCTCCCTGTCTCCCCAACACTCTCACTGCCCGCCCCCTACCTGTCACCCCAACACTCTCACTGCCCGCCCCCCCTCTCTTTCACCCCAACACTAACACTGCCCGCCCCTTCTCTCTGTCACCCCAACACTCTCACTGCCCTCCCTCCCTCTGTCACCCCAACACTCTCACTGCCCTCCCTCCCTCTGTCACCCCAACACTCTCACTGCCCTCCCTCCCTCTGTCACCCCAACACTCACACTGCCCGCCCCCTCCCTCTGTCACCCCAACACTCTCACTGCCCGCACTCGCCCTATCACCTGAACGGTCTCTCTCCCTGTCCCCTCCGGTCACTTGCATCATATGCTTTCTGTGCCGTCTCCTCCCGTTTCCTCCACTCACCAGTGTTGGGGAACGTCCTGTCACATCCTCTCAGCTGCCATCACTGCGCGTCGCTCCAGATCGCTGTCACCGAGACCACGTGACTCCATCGGGGGGGCGGAGTCTGCGAAACTGACGCTAGGAGAGCCGACAGGGCGTTCCGTGAGATATTCATGTGTATAGGTAGGCGTAGTTTATCAGGCTATGGGCGGTATCTTCGTATGTAGGCGTGTCTCTGTGGTATCCCTTTGCTTAGAGCCGGTAAGGCAGACGATTTACCATAGACGTGCGCTGATCGCGGAACCTCCGCAAACAGTGTGACAGTTTAATAATATCCGTTATGTCTCTAGTTTTCAGAACAAAAACCCGGTAATAAACACACAAGCACACATTACAATCTTTAATAAATTTTTAACTATTTATCTGCCTCATGGGAGATTGTTTTTTTTTTGCTTTCCAGCAGGCTGATCAGCAACTCTCATGTCTTATGATGTCATAGTACTGACTGACATTTCTGTAATAAACTCCTGCACACAGTCTCAGCCCTAATCTTCTACACATGTATGTGCAGGGAGTCCAACATATTTGTAGCTCTCTCTAACACCTGTATGACGGATCTTTCAGGTAAAGCACATTAGAACACATTTTAACATTCATCTTACACACCGCCTAAAACATACAAACACCGCTTAACATTATACTCCGTGACAGGGGGTTACGGACAGCGATGGAGACTGATAAGGTGCAGTGCGCAGCAGTTTAAGGCGGCCGTCAGTTACTTTAGCCAGTGTGAGAAGGATTTGGAGGGGTAGAGGGAGTGATGGTGTGAGGATAATAATGGAAAACCTCATACATATATCTTTAGACAAAAACGTGAGGTCTCTTAAATATATAGAATACATGTATAAGAATAAAAACATGGAAATGTCATATGAAGTTCTGGTAACGTGACATGTCTAATGCTATCTCTGCGTTTAATGCTATATCCATGTGTAATGATTTGTCCATATTTTATTTTGTGTCCATGTGTAATGCTATGTCCATGTTTAATGCTATATATACATGTTTAATGCTGTATCCATATTTAACCCCTTCATGATAAAGCACGTACATGTATGGGCTCACAATGCATTGGTTTTAAAGGGTTTAAGTACAACCCTTTGTCCTTAAGAGGTTAATGCTATGTCTATGTTTAATATCATATCCATGTGTAATGCTATCTCCATGTGTAATAGGATATCCATGTTTAATGCTATGTCCATGTTTAATGGTATGTCCATGTGTAATGCCGTGTCCATGTGTGTCAGGAGACAGCTGTAGTAGATATACACAGCGGTGTCCGGTATGCAAGACAAGTCCCAAAAAGCGAAGTCAGGATCTAGCCAAAGTCCGTACACGGTAGAGTCACTGAGTCCAAAGAGTCGGCGGGTCTGGCGCACAGGAATTAAGGTAGGTGAGCAGAGTCCAAGGAGTGGACATGTTTAATGCTATCTCCATGTGTAATACTATCTCAATGTATAATGCTACGTCCATGTGTAATGATTTGTCCATGTTTCATGCTATATACATGTTTAATGCTATGTCCATATTTAGCCCCTTCAGGATAAAGCACGTACGTGTACAGGCTCACAATGCATTGGTTTTAAAGGGTTTAAGTACAACCCTTTGTCCATAAGGGGTTAATGCTATGTGTATGTTTCATGTTATCTCTATTTGTAATGTTTTATCCATGTTTATTGTTATTTCTAATATTTTGTGTTTTTGGGGCGTTCTGGAGTGTCGGAGCCGGTCATCTGGCCGAAGTATCGCCCGGATTGTGTTAATTGCGAGGTGCCGAAAGTACATGTTTGAAATTTAGTTTTATTTGTTATACTCCGTGTTTCAGAGTATATGAAAGGTGTCACGGTGTATGATGTCACAAAGGCAGAGACTGTATTGTGAGGTCACACCCACTTACAGCCATCCAGAGTTCTATAGAATTGAAGATACAAAAACCAAAAGTGTGTTTTGTTTCCTTCATTTATTGGGATTGTCTTTGGAAACAAGAGTTTGGGAGTCACTTGGCCGGGGCACTGTCCATCCTTCAAATCATCCAGTCTGGGGTTACAAAGGTAAAGCCAGACAGGCCCTTTTTACTGGATGACGAGGAAATGTCCTCCGGGGTCCGCAGAATTGACGGAATATTGCAGTGCTTCTTCTGGTGGAGATCTGATCTTACTTCCAGCCGGTACGGGGGAGTTGCACGTCGGCTCTCTATGTCGTCCCACTTGATGCTTTGAAAGAACGAATGCCGCCTGATGTCTCCTTTCACCCCGAGGCGACGCTGAGGGTCCTTCTTCAGGAGATGCTTTAAGATGTCCAGACCTTTCTTGCTCAGCTTTTTGGTATAGCGGGGGTTGCCATGCACGATATGAAGGAAATGTGTCCTCCTGCAATCGCCGGCAAAGAAAGGGTAATCTCCGTTCAGCATGCGGAAGAGCATCACCCCGAAGGACCACCAGTCCACGGCAACGCCATATGCTTGCTTGAGATGCACTTCTGGGGCCATGTAGGCAAATGTGCCGCAAATTCCTGTGGTCTGTGCGGTCCCGAAAATATTTTCTGCAACGCACCCAAAATCGCAGAGCTTTACATGGGCCTCTCCATCAAGCAAGACGTTACTCGGCTTCAAGTCGCGATGTATTATTCCCCGGGAGTGGAGGAACTGGATGCCGCACACCATTTCTGCTGCATAAAAGGCAGAGGCGGTCTCGGTGAAGGAGCCCAACCTCCGCAGATATGACTCGAGGCTCCCTCCAGCCATATACTCCATGAGAAGGACTGCGCATCTCTGTGTTTGGAAGGCTGCGTATCCATGGCACAGGAATGGGCTGTTCCGAGCCACCTCCAGAATCCTCCTCTCTCTTATTATGTATTCGGTCTTCATGGCCTTCTTTTTGATGACCTTAACCGCTACCGGGGAGTCCCTGGTAGGGACAGAAGCCAAAACAACCTTTCCAAAGGCTCCTTGTCCCAGCATGGAATGGAAGGTGAAGCCGGAGACTGTCATGGGGAGAAGGCTCCTAAATCTTTTAGCAGGAACAATACTCTCCTCCTGACTCCTGCGTCTTTTGATGGGAAACTTTCCCTTCACCAGCATGCGTTGCTTCAGGTGTTCGCGTCCTTTTTGTCCCCCCTGCTGCCCCAGATCTTTGATGCCATCATCTCTGTCATTAGCAGTTACTCTCCTCCTCTTCCTTTCTCTGGATCTTTCTTCCTCTGAACTGCTACTCTCTCTCTTTCTTTTGAGTATGACTCTACTGGCCAAGTGCTGCGTGCTTTCATCTCTCCTCCTCGTCCGCCTTACAGCGTTTGTGAAAGCTGATCTTACTCTTTTGCAGAACGTTCTCAGTTTTCTGGGGCAGCATCTCTTTAAACTCCACCGAAGTCCAGAAAGAAGGCAGCAATCCTGCACAGGGCTAGATTTGCTTTTCTTCTCCATAACCGTTTGAAATCGTTGGTAGCAACACTTTAAGTTCGCTATGGAATAGCACCTTGAAGTGTCGAGCGCCCAACTGCACTAAAGGGAAAGAGGAGCGGCTTGCAGCTTTATAGGCACATACCGATGATGTCACAGAGACCGATGATGTCACAGACACCAATGATGTCGCAGAGACCTATGATGTCACAGACACCGATGATGTCACAATTCTGGTTTCTGGTTTGCCAACAGTGACCATGAATGACTATGAATTCCGTTTCATGGGCAGATTTCAATGTATTATTAGTTTTCATTTATTATTTTCTGTATTTCACTAGAAGCACAAACACTGCTTAGGTTTGGTAACAGCTGATATCCCTTGTTTATTAAAACTGTTATTAATTCAGACTAATTAATCACAAAAGAAGAAAACTGACAATATGGAGAAAAACAATCCTAAATCTCATAAAAAACTGATCATGAAATATGAAAATGTTGTTCTTAAATTCCATTATATAATAAAACACATTGTACAGCGCTGCAGAATATGATGGCGCTATAAAAATCAACAATAATAATAACACATTGTACAGTGTGGCGGTATATGATGGTGCTATATAAATCAATAATAACAACACACATTGTACAGCACTGCGGAGTATGATGGCGCTATATAAATAATGATAAAACACATTGCACAGTGCTGCAGAATAGGATGGCGATATATAAATAATAATAACACACATTGTACAGTGCTGTGGAATATGATGGCGCTATATAAATAAGAGTCGGCGGGTCTGGCACACAGGAATGAAAGTAGAAACATAGAAACATAGAAAGTGACGGCAGATAAGAACCAGCAGGCCCATCCAGTCTGCCCAACCTCTGAGTACTTTCCTTTAGTACTTGCCCTTATCCTATATCTAGCTTGGCCTTATGCTTATCCAATGCTTGCTTAAATGACTTACCGTATTAACATCTACCACTTCTGCTGGAAGGCTATTCTATGCGTCCACTACCCTTTCCGTAAAGTAATATTTTCTGATGTTACCATTAAACCTTTGCCCCTCTAGTTTATGGTCGTGTCCTCTTGTTGTGGTAGTATTTCTCCTTTTAACCCCTTAAGGACCGGGCTCATTTTTTCTTTTTGTACCCTGTGGGACCGAGGCTGTTTTAACACTTTTGTGGTGCTTGTGTTCAGCTGTAATTTTCTCCTCACCCATTTAGTGTACCCACACAAGTTATATATTGTCTTTTTCAGGACAAGATGGGCTTTCTTCAGATACCATTATTTTGATCGTATCATCTTATTTACTATTAAAAAAAAAAAAACATGGTGAAAATTTAAAAAAAACACATTTTATGACTTTTATTTGAAAAATCTTTTACTCACCTAAAAAAGCAAGTAAAAAAACTAGCTAAATAGATGCTTATACTTGTCCTGAGTTTAGAAATACCCAATGTTTTTAGTTTTTTTTTTGCTGTTTTTTGTAAGTTATAGGGCAATAAGTACAAGCAGTGTTTTATGATTTCCAAACCTTTTTTAACAAATCCGGTCATTCTGCCTCCATCTCCTCTTTGGAATATCTTTGAAGCCGGTTAACTCAATTTAACCCATTCAAACCATATATTTTTGAAAACTAGACACCCCGGGGAATTTCAAGTGCTGTTATTTTAACCCATTCCATGCACCAATTATACAACCACGCTTTGTCAAACTTTGTAATAGTAATTCTTTTTATTTATTTTTTTCACACAAATTGTAATTTAGTTATAAATATACAGGTCCTGGTATATACTTTTTTTTCCAATTTTTTATTTATTTATTATTTTTTGAATATTTTACTAATCACATTGTGATTAGAAAGCTGGGCTCCTTTGACTTGCATGGTTGAATGCAGTACCTGTATTCAACCTGCAAGTGGAGCCAGAGTTCTCTAGAGGGTCTGGAGCCCATCTAGCGAACTTTTTCAACTTGATTGTTTTTTTTTTACAGGGCGGCCGCCATCTTGCTGATGGTGAAGATCACCCGGCAGTGGCGGCTTTGACCGCTGTCCGGAGCAAGTGTTTGGTGTCCCTGAATGCCTCCTGATCGAGGCATTCCAGCGTCACCATTTAAGTTTAGGAGGTGATCATTGATCGCCTCCTAAACACTTTTAAAACGGGTGTCCGGTCCGATGTTGACGCCCCGGGGAGGGGCCAGACATGGCCGCCGATGTCGATCTCGGCGTTACTGAATGCCTCGACACCGAGGCATTACAGCAACGCCGTTTAAGCGACGATCACTTTCTAAGCTTATTTAATTTAGTGAACGGTTCAGGACCGTCAAAGGTTGTTAAGTGACCGTTTTTCTGTGACGGTCCTGAACCGGCAAAGGTCGCGAAGGGGTTAAATAAACTATCTTCCTTTAGGTAAGCAAAGTCCAATGAGTCAACGGTTCTGGCTCACAGAAATCAAGGTAGGTGAGCAGAGTCCGAGGAGTTGGCGGGTCTGGCGCACATTAATCAAGGTAGGTGAGCAGAGTCCAAGGAGTTGGCGGGTCTGGCGCACAGGACTCAAGGTAGGTGAGCAGAGTCCAAGGAGTCAGCGAACAGGAATCAAGGCAGGTGAGCTGAGTCTGAGGAGTCAGCGGGTCTGGCACACAGGAATCAAGGTAGGTGAGCAGAGTCCAAGGAGCAGGCCGGTCTGGAACACAGGAATCAAGGTAGGTGAGCTGAGTCCAAGGAGTTGGCGGGTCTGGCGCACAGGAATCAAGGTAGGTGAGCAGAGTCCATGGAGTCGGCGCACATGAATCAAGGTAGGTGAGCAGAGTCCATGGAGTCGGCGCACAGGAATTAAGGTAAGTGAGCAGAGTCCAAGGACTCAGCGCACAGGAATGAAGGTAAGTGAGCAGAGTCCAAGGAGTCAGCGCACAGGAATCAAGGTATGTGAGCAGAGTCCAGGGTCTGACGCACCGGAATTAAGGTAGGTGAGCAGAGTCCAAGGAGTTGCCGGGTCTGGCGCACAGGAATCAAGGTAGGTGAGCAGAGTCCAAGGAGTCAGCGAACAGGAATCAAGGCAGGTGAGCTGAGTCTGAGGAGTCAGCGGGTCTGGCACACAGGAATCAAGGTAGGTGAGCAGAGTCCAAGGAGCAGGCTGGTCTGGAACACAGGAATCAAGGTAGGTGAGCTGAGTCCAAGGAGTTGGCGGGTCTGGCGCACAGGAATCAAGGTAGGTGAGCAGAGTCCATGGAGTCGGCGCACATGAATCAAGGTAGGTGAGCAGAGTCCATGGAGTCGGCGCACAGGAATTAAGGTAAGTGAGCAGAGTCCAAGGACTCAGCGCACAGGAATGAAGGTAAGTGAGCGGAGTCCAAGGAGTCAGCGCACAGGAATCAAGGTATGTGAGCAGAGTCCAGGGTCTGACGCACCGGAATTAAGGTAGGTGAGCAGAGTCCAAGGAGTTGCCGGTACTGGCGCACAGGAATCAAGGTAGGTGAGCAAAGCCCAAGGAGTCGGCGGGTCTGGAGCACAGGAAACAAGTTAGGTGAGCAGAGTACAGGGTCTGACGCACAGGAGCTAAGGTAGGTGAGCGGAGTCCAAGGAGTTGGCGGGTCTGGTGCACAGGAATCAAGGTAGTTGAGCAGAATCCAAGGAGTCGGAGGGTCTGGCGCACAGGAATTAAGGTAGGTGAGCAGAGTCCATGGAGTCGGCTCACATGAAGCAAGGTAGGTGAGCAGAGTCCAAGGAATCGCCAGAATCGTCAGAAAAAACTTTTTATATTGATTTAATCCTTACGAATTTTGAGTTCATTTTCTCCTGAGTAAGCCAGTTTCTACTGGCTAAACGCGTAGAGAAATTGAGAAGAAGGTGATTTTACCGTGTTCAGGACTTTTCTGATTTACACAGGCGCATATGCATAACAATTTGGTTATGCCATCATGGCTGTAAGTGTATTCTAACCTTTTTAACAACATTTGTACGAGGATACTGTACCATCTTCGTTTACGTCTGTTTTGTAGATTTTATATGAAGATATTAAAGAAACGTGCTTTTTCAAATTTGAAGACTTCCAGCGTTTGTGAGTGCATTTTCATTGATATCACCACTGAGATGGTTCACAGGAATCAAGGTAGGTGAGCGTTTACCACAAACCCGGTAATAAACACACAACAGCCGGGAATTCATAAAACTATTTATTACACATAAACACACATTACAATCTTTAATAATGTTTTAACTATTTATGTGCCTCGTGGGAGATTATTTCATGGGTGTCCAGCAGGCTGATCTCCAGCAACTCTCATCATCCTCATCCAGGTTTTGACCTGATGATGTCTCC
The DNA here is from genome assembly GCF_027358695.1 of Spea bombifrons. NCBI lineage: Eukaryota > Metazoa > Chordata > Amphibia > Anura > Pelobatidae > Spea > Spea bombifrons. Next base: position 158,479,422 of record NC_071087.1, on the reverse strand, counting down.
ATAAATATCGGAGCGGAGGACGGATAACTACCTGCTGCCACCCAGTGATGTATTTACCTTCAGGCCGAAGTGGGGTAGTAGTTACCGCTTCCCGGCCTTTTGGCTAAGATTAAGTGAGTACGTGTGAGAGGGAAAGCTGGTTCGTCTGGCCTTAGAGGGCTGGTTTAGCATGAAGCCCCAAGGTTGCAATTTGTCCCCATTCTTTGGTCCTAGACGGAGCACTGCGCACGATGGTGGTGTGTGCGGTTAAGCGCACTAGCCTAAGGGCTGGGGCTTCCTTGGGGAGCACTTTTATATATAGCTTTTTTTGTGCACGATTGCAGTTTTTTTTGTTTTGGAAGATCCAGTCCTCCTGCAGGCCTTATGGCCGGGGAGGGAGGAAGGGGCCGCGTATCCCTTATTGGGTCCGACCCCCAAAGAATACCAAGAGGGGGGCCTGAAGTTCACCGCGGCCTTAAAGGCACATTGGCACTTTTTTGTTTTTTCACTGCGGAGTCACTGACCCCGGGGCTTCAATAAAAAAAAACAAAAAAGTAGTGTTGCCTGCCTCCCCATCCCCTGCTTACTTTAGGGGGTTCAAGGTATGACATATCCCGGCGCCCCACTTTTGAAGGCTGCAAGGAAACTGTGGAGGCCTGTGCCTAGGCCAGAACCCATCCCTGTGCCCCTCTCTGCTTTGTATTATATACAGGGACCGGCTCCCTGGTATATGTACAGGAATTGCAGACAATCTATAGTATTAACTATTCCTCATCTCCATATTGTCCTTAAAATTTGGGTTTAACACAAATACAAAGTACAGTTAAAAAAGAAACCGGTTATATCCGGCAGCAGCATGATCTTCCCCCTGGAAATGAGAGATGGAACAGCGATGTCTTGTGATGTCATAGTTCTGACACACAGACGCTCCTGCACACAGACACGGCGAGAGCCCAACATATACACAGCTCTCTGTAACACACATACACTATTCATCTTCCAGAGAAAACATATATGTAGCTCTCTAATACATGTATTACTGATCTTTAGGCAAAACAGAAATATTAACAATCACACCAATAACACGCACCGCCTCAAACACGGAGACATACAGAGGAAGAGCGTAGCAGATGCCGAAAACCCTAAACAACTGAAAACAGCATCATAGAGGCATTAGTTTTATCAGGCCGCCATACAAAGTGAGTACATTTTTAATACTAGCGATATCCAGCTATTTATGGGGCCATCTGTCACGTCTCTAGTTTGTATTTTTGGGTAATGAGAACATGGACCAACCTGCTAGCATTCTAATATTTTATATCACGCTTTTCTACCCAATAAAATACATTTAGAGAATGCTGTTTGTAATAGTTTCAATCAGGGTTTAGGAACGTGGGATCATCTGAATAAGATATGTCAATTTTGAGAGAATATTGTCTTTAATAGAATTTATTCTTCCTCACCAGTTAATCTCCAGCGTTTTCCACTCTTTTAGATTTTTATTTGTTTGTTGGAGTTGTGGTAGGAAGTTATCTTCCAGCACTTATTTAAGATATGTATTCCTAGGTGTTTAATGTCATCTTTAGCCCGGGTGAAAAGTTTGTTTATCAAGTTGCATTTCACATGGTTTGGGATGTTTTTCTAAATGGAGCTTGTATTCTGAATATATGGCGTATTCGTCTATAGCTTTCACTATTTCTTATACCGGGTTCTCCAGATTTCCCTTGGCGGTTAGTATATCATCGGCATAAAGGCTCCCCGTGTGCAGTAGTGAAGCATTTGATGCTAGGGTTTTCTCTATTCGAGATGGCCAAGGGTCCCAATGAGAGAAAATATAAGAGCGGTGATGAGGAGAAACCTGATCCCGTTACTCTAGCAGTAGGGATAGTATATAAAGCCTTGATAGCGTTTATCATTCTAGCATTAAATCCAAAGGTTTCTAGAGATTTTAAGAGGAGATCCCATCTGAATCTGTCAAAGGCTAAAGTCTAATGTGTCTATTACTCTTCTTCTATTATTCACCGAAACCTACTTGGTCTGAATGAATCAGCGACTGAATTATAATTTTCATTCCATCTGCTAATACTGCTGTATAAATCTTGATATTTAGTATCTGTTCATTAGTTACTTTTGATCTTTTTTCTTTAAAATATTCCTCGGTGAAGTATTGATAGGAGATTGTACAGAGTTTGCTAAAATCTTCAAAAACGTAGGCCGATTTTATCAGGGTTCATAACTTTTTTATCAGTATCTATAATTTTAGTGATTAACCTATTTGCTGTTTTCCTTTTTTAAGTTTATTTGTGATTAATTTATTGACCTTATTCCCTTTATAGCAACACTTGCTTTTAGAAAATGTCACAGTTTTGTTAACTCTGTGTATTAAATGAGCATTGCCAGATTTTTCTGTTAGATAAGTCCGCAGTTAGGTTTGCTTTATTTTGTTTATTTAATCTATACAGTAATATATAGAGATCTAGAGGATCAGGTGTTATTTACATTGTACAGCGCTATGGAGTATGGTGGCGATGTATAATTAATAATAAAATACATTTTACAGCGGAGTATGATAGCGCTATATAAATCAATAATAATAACACACATTGTACAGCGCTGCGGAATAGGATGGCGATATATAAATAATAACACACTGCACAACGCTACGGAATATTGTGGCACTATATAAATCAATAATAATAATAACACACATTGTAAAACGCTGCGGAATATGGTGGCGCTATATAAATGATAATATTAACAGACATTGTACAGCACGGCGGAATATGGTGGCTCTATATAAGTAGTAATAATGTGTAAATAAATGGTAATTATAGCGACAGGTCTCTAGAGGTCACTTGTCTTCTCCATCTAATAATTGATAATCCAGCTCATAGGATGTGGCTGTGTTGCCGGAAATGAAAGGGTTACTGTGGGCATTTATTTATTTGTGGGGTATTTTCTGACTCGGACATGGGGGGTACTAATATTTATTCTGGCCTCGGAATTGGTTGTTTTGGGGCAGATTTTGTGTTGGCCTTTTTTGGGGGCCTTTTTGGGGGCCTTTTTTTCTGGAGTGTCGGAGCCGGTCAGCTGGCCGAAGTATCGCCCGGATTGTGTTAATTGCGAGATGCCGAAAGTACATGTTTGAAATTTAGTTTTATTTGTTATACTCCGTGTTTCAGAGTATATGAAAGGTGTCACGGTGTATGATGTCACAAAGGCAGAAACTGTATTGTGAGGTCACACCCACTTACAGCCATCCAGAGTTCTATAAAATTGAAGATACAAAAACCAAAAGTGTGTTTTGTTTCCTTCATTTATTGGGATTGTCTTTGGAAACAAGAGTTTGGGAGTCACTTGGCCGGGGCACTGTCCATCCTTCAATTCATCCAGTCTGGGGTTACAAAGGTAAAGCCAGACAGGCCCTTTTTACTGGATGACGAGGAAATGTCCTCCGGGGTCCGCAGAATTGACGGAATATTGCGGAGGTTCTTCTGGTGGAGATCTGATCTTACTTCCAGCCGGTACGGGGGAGTTGCACGTCGGCTCTCTATGTCGTCCCACTTGATGCTTTGAAAGAACGAATGCCGCCTGATGTCTCCTTTCACCCCGAGGCGACGCTGAGGGTCCTTCTTCAGGAGATGCTTTAAGATGTCCAGACCTTTCTTGCTCAGCTTTTTGGTATAGCGGGGGTTGCCATGCACGATATGAAGGAAATGTGTCCTCCTGCAATCGCCGGCAAAGAAAGGGTAATCTCCGTTCAGCATGCGGAAGAGCATCACCCCGAAGGACCACCAGTCCACGGCAACGCCATATGCTTGCTTGAGATGTACTTCTGGGGCCATGTAGGCAAATGTGCCGCAAATTCCTGTGGTCTGTGCGGTCCCGGAAATATTTTCTGCAACACACCCAAAATCGCAGAGCTTTACATGGGCCTCTCCATCAAGCAAGACGTTACTCGGCTTCAAGTCGCGATGTATTATTCCCCGAGAGTGGAGGAACTGGATGCCGCACACCATTTCTGCTGCATAAAAGGCAGAGGCGGTCTCGGTGAAGGAGCCCAACCTCCGCAGATATGACTCGAGGCTCCCTCCAGCCATATACTCCATGAGAAGGACTGCGCATCTCTGTGTTTGGAAGGCTGCGTATCCATGGCACAGGAATGGGCTGTTCCGAGCCACCTCCAGAATCCTCCTCTCTCTTATTATGTATTCAGTCTTCATGGCCTTCTTTTTGATGACCTTAACCGCTACCGGGGAGTCCCTGGAAGGGACAGAAGCCAAAACAACCTTTCCAAAGGCTCCTTGTCCCAGCATGGAATGGAAGGTGAAGCCGGAGACTGTCATGGGGAGAAGGCTCCTAAATCTTTTAGCAGGAACAATACTCTCCTCCTGACTCCTGCGTCTTTTGATGGGAAACTTTCCCTTCACCAGCATGCGTTGCTTCAGGTGTTCGCGTCCTTTTTGTCCCCCCTGCTGCCCCAGATCTTTGATGCCATCATCTCTGTCATCAGCAGTTACTCTCCTCCTCTTCCTTTCTCTGTATCTTTCTTCCTCTGAACTGCTACTCTCTCTCTTTCTTTTGAGTATGACTCTACTGGCCAAGTGCTGCGTGCTTTCATCTCTCCTCCTCGTCCGCCTTACAGCGTTTGTGAAAGCTGATCTTACTCTTTTGCAGAATGTTCTGAGTTTTCTGGGGCAGCATCTCTTTAAACTCCACCGAAGTCCAGAAAGAAGGCAGCAATCCTGCACAGGGCTAGATTTGCTTTTCTTCTCCATAACCGTTTGAAATAGTTGGTAGCAACACTTTAAGTTCGCTATGGAATAGCACCTTGAAGTGTCGAGCGCCCAACTGCACTAAAGGGAAAGAGGAGCGGCTTGCAGCTTTATAGGCACATTCCGATGATGTCACAGAGACCGATGATGTCACAGACACCAATGATGTCGCAGAGACCTATGATGTCACAGACACCGATGATGTCACAATTCTGGTTTCTGGTTTGCCAACAGTGACCATGAATGACTAGGAATTCCGTTTCATGGGCAGATTTCAATGTATTATTAGTTTTCATTTATTATTTTCTGTATTTCACTAGAAGCACAAACACTGCTTAGGTTTGGTAACAGCTGATATCCCTTGTTTATTAAAACTGTTATTAATTCAGACTAATTAATCACAAAAGAAGAAAACTGACAATATGGAGAAAAAACAATCCTAAATCTCATAAAAACCTGATCATGAAATATGAAAATGTTGTTCTTAAATTCCATTATATAATAAGACACATTGTACAGCGCTGCAGAATATGATGGCGCTATAAAAATCAAGAATAATGATAACACATTGTACAGTGTGGCGGTATATGATGGTGCTATATAAATCAATAATAACAACACACATTGTACAGCACTGCGGAGTATGATGGCGCTATATAAATAATGATAAAACACATTGCACAGTGCTGCAGAATAGGATGGCGATATATAAATAATAATAACACACATTGTACAGTGCTGTGGAATATGATGGCGCTATATGAATAAGAGTCGGCGGGTCTGGCACACAGGAATGAAAGTAGAAACATAGAAACATAGAAAGTGACGGCAGATAAGAACCAGCAGGCCCATCCAGTCTGCCCAACCTCTGAGTACTTTCCTTTAGTACTTGCCCTTATCCTATATCTAGCTTGGCCTTATGCTTATCCCATGCTTGCTTAAATGACTTTACCGTATTAACATCTACCACTTCTACTGGAAGGCTATTCCATGCGTCCACTACCCTTTCCGTAAAGTAATATTTTCTGATGTTACCATTAAACCTTTGCCCCTCTAGTTTATGGTTGTGTCCTCTTGTTGTGGTAGTATTTCTCCTTTTAACCCCTTAAGGACCGGGCTCATTTTTTCTTTTTGTACCCTGTGGGACCGAGGCTGTTTTAACACTTTTGTGGTGCTTGTGTTCAGCTGTAATTTTCTCCTCACCCATTTAGTGTAAGTTATATATTGTCTTTTTAAGGACAAGATGGGCTTTCTTCAGATGGGCTTTCTTCAGATACCATTATTTTGATCGTATCATCTTATTTACTATTAAAAAAAAAAAAAAAAAAAACATGGTGAAAATTTAAAAAATACTCATTTTATGACTTTTATTTGAAAAATCTTTTACTCACCTAAAAAAGCAAGTGAAAAAACTAGCTAAATAGATGCTACTACTTGTCCTGAGTTTAAAAATACTCAATGTTTTTAGTTTTTTTTGCTGTTTTTTGTAAGTTATAGGGCAATAAGTACAAGCAGTGTTTTATGATTTCCAAACCTTTTTTAACAAATCCGGTCATTCTGCCTCCATCTCCTCTTTGGAATATCTTTGAAGCCGGTTAACTCAATTTAACCCATTCAAACCATATATTTTTGAAAACTAGACACCCCAGGGTATTTCAAGTGCTGTTATTTTAACCCTTTCCATGCACCAATTATACAACCACACTTTGTCAAACTTTGTAATAGTAATTCTTTTTATTTATTTTTTTCACACAAATTTTAATTTAGTAATAAATATACAGGTCCTGGTATATCATTTTTTTTCCATTTTTTTTTTATTTATTATTTTCTGAATATTTTACTATTCACATTGTGATTAGAAAGCTGGGCTCCTTTGACTTGCATGGTTGAATGCAGTACCTGTATTCAACCTGCAAGTGGAGCCAGAGTTCTCTAGAGGGTCTGGAGACCATCTAGCGAACTTTTTCAACTTGATTGTTTTTTTTTACAGGGCGGCAGCCATCTTGCTGATGGTGAAGATCACCGGCAGTGGCGGCTGTGACCGCTCTCCGGAGCAGTCACAGCCCGTCTTGAGGTAAGCGTTTGGTGTCCCTGAATGCCTCCTGATCGAGGCATTCCAGCGTCACCATTTAAGTTTAGGAGGTGATCGTTGATCGCCTCCTAAACACTTTTAAAACGGGTGTCCGGTTCGATGTTGACGTGCCGGAGAGGGGCCAGACATGGCCCCCGATGCCGATCTCGGCGTTACTGAATGCCTCGACACCGAGGCATTACAGCAACGCCGTTTAAGCGAAGAAAGTGATCGTTGATCACTTTCTAAGCTTATTTAATTTAGTGAAGGTTCAGGACCGTCAAAGGTCGCTAAGTGACCATTTTTCTGTGACGGTCCTGAACCGGCAAAGGTCGCGAAGGGGTTAAATACCTTTAGGTAAGCAGAGTCCAATGAGTCGACGGTTCTGGCTCACAGAAATCAAGGTAGGTGAGCAGAGTCCGAGGAGTTGGCGGGTCTGGCGCACAGGAATCAAGGTAGGTGAGCAGAGTCCAAAGAGTCGGCGGGTCTGGCGCACAGGAATCAAGGTAGGTGAGCAGAGTCTGAGGAGTCAGCAGGTCTGGCACACAGGAATCAAGGTAGGTGAGCTGAGTCCAAGGAGTCGACGCACAGGAATTAAGGTAAGTGAGCAGAGTCCAAAGAGTCAGCGCAAAGGAATGAAGGTAAGTGAGCAGAGTCCAAGGAGTCAGCGCACAGGAATCAAGGTAGATGAGCAGAGTCCAGGGTCTGACGCACCGGAATTAAGGTAGGTGAGCAGAGTCCAAGGAGTTGCCGGTCCTGGCGCACAGGAATCAAGGTAGGATAGCAGAATCCAAGGAGTAGGTGCACAGGAATCAAGGTAGGTGAGCAGAGTCCAAGGAGTCAGCACACAGGAATCAAGGTAGGTGAGCAGAGTCCAAGGAGTCGCGCACAGGAATCAAATAGGTGAGCAGAGTCCAAGGAGTCGGCGCACAGGAATCAAGGTAGGTGAGCAGAATCCAAGGAGTCGACGCACAGGAATCAAGGTAAGTGAGCAGAGTCCAACGATTCAGCGCACATGAATCAAGGTAGGTGAGCAGAGTCCAAGCAGTCGTCGGGTCTGGTGCACAGACCCCAAGCAGTCGACGCACAAGAATCAAGGTAAGTGAGCAGAGTCCAAGGATTCATCGCACAGGAATCAAGGTAGGTGAGCAGTGTCCAAGGAGTCGGTGCATAGGAATCAAGGTAGGTGAGCAGAGTCCAAAGAGTCGGTGGGTCTGGTGCACAGGAATTAAGGTAGGTGAGCAGAGTCCAAGGAGTCGACGCACAGGAATCAAGGTGAATGGGTAGAGTCCAAGGAGTCAGCGCACAAGAATCAAGGTAGGTGAGCAGAGTCCAAGGAGTCGGCGGGTCTGGTGCACAGACCCCAAGCAGTCGACGCACAGGAATCAAGGTAAGTGAGCAGAGTCCAAGGAGTCAGCGCACAGGAATCAAGGTAGGTGAGCAGAGTCCAAGGAGTCGACGCACAGGAATCACGGTAAGTGAGCAGAGTCCAAGGAGTCAGCGCACAGGAATCAAGGTAAGTGAGCAGAGTCCAAGGAGTCAGCGCACAGGAATCAAGGTAGGTGAGCAGAGTCCAAGGAGTCGACGCAAAGGAATCAAGGTAAGTGAGCAAAGTTCAAGGAGTCAGCACAGGTGAGTAGAGTCCAAAGAGTCGATGCACAGGAATCAAGGTAAGTGAGCAGAGTACAAGGATTCAGCGCATAGGAATCAAGGTAGGTGAGCAGAGTCCAAATAGTCGGTGGGTCTGGCGCATAGGAATCAGGGTAGGTGAGGAGAGTCCAAGGAGTCGACGCACAGGAATCAAGGTAAGTGAGTAGAGTCCAAGGAGTCAGCGCACAGGAATTAAGGTAAGTGAGCAGAGTCCAAGGATTCAGCGCACAGGAATCAAGGTAAGTGAGCAGAGTACAAGGATTCAGCGCACAGGAATCAAGGTAGGTGAGCAGAGTCCAAGGAGTCGACGCACAGGAATCAAGGTAAGTGAGCAGAGTCCAAGCAGTCGACGCACAGGAATCAAGGTAAGTGAGCAGAGTCCAAGGAGTCAGCGCACAGGAATCAAGGTAAGTGAGCAGAGTCCAAGGAGTCAGCGCACAGGAATCAAGGTAGGTGAGCAGAGTCCAAGGAGTCGACGCACAGGAATCAAGGCTAGTGAGCAGAGTCCAAGGATTCAGCGCACAGGAATCAAGGTAAGTGAGCAGAGTACAAGGATTCAGCGCACCAGGAATCAAGGTAGGTGAGCAGAGTCCAATGAGTCGACGCACAGGAATCAAGGTAAGTGAGCAGAGTCCAAGGAGTCGACGCACAGGAATCAAGGTAAGTGAGTAGAGTCCAAGGAGTCAGCGCACAGGAATCAAGGTAAGTGAGCAGAGTCCAAGGATTCAGCGCACAGGAATCAAGGTAAGTGAGCAGAGTACAAGGATTCAGCGCACAGGAATCAAGGTAAGTGAACAGAGTCTAAGAGTCGACGCACAGGAATCAAGGTAAGTGAGCAGAGTCCAAAGAGTCAGCGCACAGGAGTCAAGGTAGGTGAGCAGAGTCCAAGGAGTCGACGCACAGGAATCAAGGTAAGTGAGCAGAGTCTAAGGAGTCAGCGCACAGGAATTAAGGTAAGTGAGCAGAGTCCAAGGAGTCAGCGCACAGGAATCAAGGTAGGTGAGCAGAGTCCAAGGAGTCGACGCACAGGAATCAAGGCTAGTGAGCAGAGTCCAAGGATTCAGCGCACAGGAATCAAGGTAAGTGAGCAGAGTACAAGGATTCAGCGCACCAGGAATCAAGGTAGGTGAGCAGAGTCCAATGAGTCGACGCACAGGAATCAAGGTAAGTGAGCAGAGTCCAAGGAGTCGACGCACAGGAATCAAGGTAAGTGAGCAGAGTCCAAGGATTCAGCGCACATGAATCAAGGTAGGTGAGCAGGGTCCAAGGAGTCGGCGGGTCTGGTGTACAGACCCCAAGCAGTCGACGCACAGGAATCAAGGTAAGTGAGCAGAGTCCAAGGAGTCAGCGCACAGGAATCAAGGTAGGTGAGCAGAGTCCTAGGAGTCGGCGGGTCTGGTCCACAGACCCCAAGCAGTCGACGCACAAGAATCAAGGTAAGTGAGCAGAGTCCAATGAGTCAGCGCACAGGAATCAAGGTAAGTGAGCAGAGTCCAAGGAGTCGACGCACAGGAATCAAGGTAAGTGAGCAGAGTCCAAAGATTCAGCGCACATGAATCAAGGTAGGTGAGCAGAGTCCAAGGAGTCGACGCACAGGAATCAAGGTAAGTGAGCAGAGTCCAAGGATTCAGCGCACAGGAATCAAGGTAAGTGAGCAGAGTACAAGGATTCAGCGCACAGGAATCAAGGTAGGTGAGCAGAGTCCAATGAGTCGACGCACAGGAATCAAGGTAAGTGAGCAGATTCCAAGGAGTCGACGCACAGGAATCAAGGTAAGTGAGCAGAGTCTAAGGAGTCGACGCACAGGAATGAAGGTAAGTGAGCAGAGTCCAAGGATTCAGCGCACATGAATCAAGGTAGGTGAGCAGAGTCCAAGGAGTCGACGCACAGGAATCAAGGTAAGTGAGCAGAGTCTAAGGAGTCAGCGCACAGGAATCAAGGTAAGTGAGCAGAGTCCAAGGAGTCAGCGCACAGGAATCAAGGTAGGTGAGCAGAGTCCAAGGAGTCGACGCACAGGAATCAAGGCTAGTGAGCAGAGTCCAAGGATTCAGCGCACAGGAATCAAGGTAAGTGAGCAGAGTACAAGGATTCAGCGCACCAGGAATCAAGGTAGGTGAGCAGAGTCCAATGAGTCGACGCACAGGAATCAAGGTAAGTGAGCAGAGTCCAAGGAGTCGACGCAGAGGAATCAAGGTAAGTGAGCAGAGTCCAAGGATTCAGCGCACATGAATCAAGGTAGGTGAGCAGGGTCCAAGGAATCGGCGGGTCTGGTGTACAGACCCCAAGCAGTCGACGCACAGGAATCAAGGTAAGTGAGCAGAGTCCAAGGAGTCAGCGCACAGGAATCAAGGTAAGTGAGCAGAGTCCAAGGAGTCGACGCACAGGAATCAAGGTAAGTGAGCAGAGTCCAAAGATTCAGCGCACATGAATCAAGGTAGGTGAGCAGAGTCCAAGGAGTCGACGCACAGGAATCAAGGTAAGTGAGCAGAGTCCAAGGATTCAGCGCACAGGAATCAAGGTAAGTGAGCAGAGTACAAGGATTCAGCGCACAGGAATCAAGGTAGGTGATCAGAGTCCAATGAGTCGACGCACAGGAATCAAGGTAAGTGAGCAGATTCCAAGGAGTCGACGCACAGGAATCAAGGTAAGTGAGCAGAGTCTAAGGAGTCGACGCACAGGAATCAAGGTAAGTGAGCAGAGTCCAAGGATTCAGCGCACATGAATCAAGGTAGGTCAGCAGAGTCCAAGGAGTCGGTGGGTCTGGTGCACAGACCCCAAGCAGTCGACGCACAGGAATCAAGGTAAGTGAGCAGAGTCCAAGGAGTCAGCGCACAGGAATCAAGGTAGGTGAGCAGAGTCCAAGGAGTCGACGCACAGGAATCAAGGTAAGTGAGCAGAGTCCAATAAGTCAGCGCACAGGAATCAAGGTAGGTGAGCAGAGTCCAAAGAGTCGACGCACAGGAATCAAGGTAAGTGAGCAGAGTCCAAGGAGTCAGCACACAGGAATCAAGGTAGGTGAGCAGAGTCCAAGGAGTCGACGCACAGGAATCAAGGTAAGTGAGCAGAGTCTAAGGAGTCGACGCACAGGAATTAAGGTAAGTGAGCAGAGTCAAAGGAGTCGACGCACAGGAATCAAGGTAAGTGAGCAGAGTCCAAGGAGTCAGCGCACAGGAATCAAGGTAAGTGAGCAGAGTCCAAGGAGTCAGCGCACAGGAATCAAGGTAGGTGAGCAGAGTCCAAGAAGTCGGCGGGTCTGGTCCACAGACCCCAAGCAGTTGACGCACAGGAAACAAGATAGGTGAGCAGAGTCCAAGGAGTCGACGCACAGGAATCAAGGTAAGTGAGCAGAGTCCAAGGATTCAGCACACATGAATCAAGGTAGGTGAGGAGAGTCCAAGGAGTCGGCGGGTCTGGTGCACAGACCCCAAGCAGTCGACGCACAGGAATCAAGGTAAGTGAGCAGAGTCCAAGGAGTCAGCGCACAGGAATCAAGGTAAGTAAGCAGAGTCCAATGATTCAGCGCACATGAATCAAGGTAGGTGAGCAGAGTCCAAGGAGTCGGTGGGTCTGGTGCACAGACCCTTAGCAGTCGCCGTACAGGAATCAAGGTAAGTTAGCAGAGTCCAAGGAGTCAGCGCACAGAAATCAAGGTAGGTGAGCAGAGTCCAAGGAGTCGACGTACAGGAATCAAGGTAAGTGAGCAGAGTCCAAGGATTCAGCGCACAGGAATCAAGGTAAGTGAGCAGAGTCCAAGGAGTCAGCGCACAGGAATCAAGGTAGGTGAGCAGAGTCCAAGGAGTCGACGTACAGGAATTAAGGTAAGTGAACAGAGTCTAATAGTCGACGCACAGGAATCAAGGTAAGTGAGCAGAGTCCAAAGAGTCAGCGCACAGGAATCAAGGTAGGAGGGCAGAGTCCAAGGAGTCGAAGCACAGGAATCAAGGTAAGTGAGCAGAGTCCAAGCAGTCGACGCACAGGAATCAAGGTAAGTGAGCAGAGTCTAAGGAGTCGACGCACAGGAATTAAGGTACGTCAGCAGAGTCTAAGGAGTCGACGCACAGGAATCAAGGTAAGTGAGCAAAGTCCAAGGAGTCAGCGCACAGGAATCAAGGCAAGTGAGCAGAGTACAAGGATTCAGCGTACAGGAATCAAGGTAGGTGAGCAGAGTCCAAATAGTCGGTGGGTGTGGCGCATAGGAATCAAGGTAGGTGAGGAGAGTCCAAGGAGTCGACGCACAGGAATCAAGGTAAGTGAGTAGAGTCCAAGGAGTCAGCGCACAGGAATCAAGGTAGGTGAGCAGAGTCCAAGGAGTTGACGCACAGTAATCAAGGTAAGTGAGCAGAGTCCAAGGATTCAGCGCACAGGAATCAAGGTAGGTGAGCAGAGTATAAGGAGTCGACGCACAGGAATCAAGGTAAGTGAGCAGAGTCCAAGGATTCAGCGCACAGGAATCAAGGTAAGTGAGCCGAGTCCAAGGATTCAGCGCACATGAATCACGGTAGGTGAGCAGAGTCCAAGGAGTCGGCGGGTCTGGTGCACATACCCCAAGCTGTCGACGCACAGGAATCAAGGTAAGTGAGCAGAGTCTAAGGAGTCGACGCACAGGAATCAAGGTAAGTGAGCAGAGTCCAAGGAGTTAGCGCACAGCAATCAAGGCAGGTGAGCAGAGTCCAAGGAGTCGACGCACAGGAATCAAGGTAAGTGAGCAGAGTCTAAGAGTCGACGCACAGGAATTAAGGTAAGTGAGCAGAGTCTAAGAGTCGACGCACAGGAATTAAGGTAAGTGAACAGAGTCTAAGAGTCGACGCACAGGAATCAAGGTAAGTGAGCAGAGTCCAAATAGTCAGCGCACAGGAATCAAGGTAGGTGAGCAGAGTCCAAGGAGTCGACACACAGGAATCAAGGTAAGTGAGCAGAGTCCAAGGATTCAGCGCACATGAATCAAGGTAGGTGAGCAGGGTCCAAGGAGTCGTTGTACAGGAATCAAGGTAAGTGAGCAGAGTCCAAGGATTCAGCGCACAGGAATCAAGGTAAGTGAGCAGAGTACAAGGATTCAGCGCACAGGAATCAAGGTAGGTGAGCAGAGTCCAATGAGTCGACGCACAGGAATCAAGGTAAGTGAGCAGAGTCCAAGGAGTCGACGCACAGGAATCAAGGTAAGTGAGCAGAGTCCAAGGATTCAGCGCACATGAATCAAGGTAGGTGAGCAGGGTCCAAGGAGTCGGCAGGTGTGGTGTACAGACCCCAAGCAGTCGACGCACAGGAATTAAGGTAAGTGAGCAGAGTCCAAGGAGTCAGCGCACAGGAATCAAGGTAGGTGAGCAGAGTCCAAGGAGTCGGCGGGTCTGGTCCACAGACCCCAAGCAGTCGACGCACAAGAATCAACGTAAGTGAGCAGAGTCCAAGGAGTCAGCTCACAGGAATCAAGGTAAGTGAGCAGAGTCCAAGGAGTCGACGCACAGGAATCAAGGTAAGTGAGCAGAGTCCAAAGATTCAGCGCACATGAATCAACGTAGGTGAGCAGATTCCAAGGAGTCGACGCACAGGAATCAAGGTAAGTGAGCAGAGTCCAAGGATTCAGCGCACAGGAATCAAGGTAAGTGAGCAGAGTACAAGGATTCAGCGCACAGGAATCAAGGTAGGTGAGCAGAGTCCAATGAGTCGACGCACAGGAATCAAGGTAAGTGAGCAGATTCCAAGGAGTCGACGCACAGGAATCAAGGTAAGTGAGCAGAGTCCAAAGATTCAGCGCACATGAATCAACGTTGGTGAGCAGAGTCCAAGGAGTCGCCGCACAGGAATCAAGGTAAGTGAGCAGAGTCCAAAGAGTCAGCGCACAGGAATCAAGGTAGGTGAGCAGAGTCCAAGGAGTCGACGCACAGGAATCAAGGTAAGTGAGCAGAGTCTATAGAGTCAGCGCACAGGAATCAAGGTAAGTGAGCAGAGTCCAAAGAGTCAGCGCACAGGAATCAAGGTAGGTGAGCAGAGTCCAAGGAGTCGACGTACAGGAATCAAGGTAAGTGAGCAGAGTCCAAGGATTCAGCGCACAGGAATCAAGGTAAGTGAGCATTGTACAAGGATTAAGCGCACAGGAATCAAGGTAGGTTAGCAGAGTCCAAGGAGTCGACGCACAGGAATCAAGGTAAGTGAGCAGAGTCCAAGGATTCAGCGCACATGAATCAAGGTAAGTGAGCAGAGTACAAGGATTCAGGGCACAGGAATCAAGGTAGGTGAGCAGAGTCCAAGGAGTCGACGCACAGGAATCAAGGTAAGTGAGCAGATTCCAAGGAGTCGACGCACAGGAATCAAGGTAAGTGAGCAGAGTCTAAGGAGTCGACGCATAGGAATCAAGGTATGTGAGCAGAGTCCAAGGATTCAGTGCACATGAATCAAGGTAGGTGAGCAGGGTCCAAGGAGTCGGCGGGTCTGGTGCACAGACCCTTAGCAGTCGCCGCACAGGAATCAAGGTAAGTCAGCAGAGTCCAAGGAGTCAGCGCACAGAAATCAAGGTAGGTGAGCAGAGTCCAAGGAGTCGGCGGGTCTGGTGCACAGACCCCAAGCAGTCGACGCATAGGAATTAAGGTAAGTGAGCAGAGTCCAAGGAGTCAGCGCACAGGAATCAAGGTAGGTGAGCAGAGTCCAAGAAGTCGACGCACAGGAATCAAGGTAGGTGAGCAGAGTCTAAAGAGTCGACTCACAGGAATTAAGGTACGTCAGCAGAGTCTAAGGAGTCGACGCACAGGAATCAAGGTAAGTGAGCAAAGTCCAAGGAGTCAGCGCACAGGAATCAAGGCAAGTGAGCAGAGTACAAGGATTCAGCGCACAGGAATCAAGGTAGGTGAGCAGAGTCCAAATAGTCGGTGGGTCTGGCGCATAGGAATCAAGGTAGGTGAGGAGAGTCCAAGGAGTCGACGCACAGGAATCAAGGTAAGTGAGTAGAGTCCAAGGAGTCAGCGCACAGGAATCAAGGTAGGTGAGCAGAGTCCAAGGAGTTGACGCACAGGAATCAAGGTAAGTGAGCAGAGTCCAAGGATTCAGCGCACAGGAATCAAGGTAAGTGAGCAGAGTACAAGGATTCAGCGCACAGGAATCAAGGTAGGTGAGCAGAGTCCAAGGAGTCGACGCACAGGAATCAAGGTAAGTGAGCAGAGTCTAAGAGTCGACGCACAGGAATTAAGGTAAGTGAACAGAGTCTAAGAGTCGACGCACAGGAATCAAGGTAAGTGAGCAGAGTCCAAAGAGTCAGCGCACAGGAATCAAGGTAGGTGAGCAGAGTCCAAGAGAGTCGACGCACAGGAATCAAGGTAAGTGAGCAGAGTCTAAGGAGTCAGCTCACAGGAATCAAGGTAAGTGAGCAGAGTCCAAGGAGTCAGCGCACAGGAATCAAGGTAGGTGAGCAGAGTCCAAGGAGTCGACGCACAGGAATCAAGGTAAGTGAGCAGAGTCCAAGGATTCAGCGCACAGGAATCAAGGTAAGTGAGCAGAGTACAAGGATTCAGCGCACAGGAATCAAGGTAGGTGAGCAGAGTCCAATGAGTCGACGCACAGGAATCAAGGTAAGTGAGCAGAGTCCAAGGAGTCGACGCACAGGAATCAAGGTAAGTGAGCAGAGTCCAAGGATTCAGCGCACAGGAATCAAGGTAGGTGAGCAGAGTCCAAGGAGTCGACGCACAGGAATCAAGGTAAGTGAGCAGAGTACAAGGAGTCGACGCACAGGAATCAAGGTAAGTGAGCAGAGTCCAAGGATTCAGCGCACAGGAATCAAGGTAAGTGAGCCGAGTCCAAGGATTCAGCGCACATATATCACGGTAGGTGAGCAGAGTCCAAGGAGTCGGCCGTCTGGTGCACAGACCCCAAGCAGTCGACGCACAGGAATCAAGGTAAGTGAGCAGAGTCTAAGGAGTCGACGCACAGGAATCAAGGTAAGTGAGCAGAGTCCAAGGAGTCAGCGCACAGGAATCAAGGCAGGTGAGCAGAGTCCAAGGAGTCGACGCACAGGAATCAAGGTAAGTGAGCAGAGTCTAAGAGTCGACGCACAGGAATTAAGGTAAGTGAACAGAGTCTAAGAGTCGACGCACAGGAATCAAGGTAAGTGAGCAGAGTCCAAAGAGTCAGCGCACAGGAATCAAGGTAGGTGAGCAGAGTCCAAGGAGTCGACGCACAGGAATCAAGGTAAGTGAGCAGAGTCTAAGGAGTGAGCCCACAGGAATCAAGGTAGGTGAGCAGAGTCCCAGGAGTCGACGCACAGGAATCATGGTAAGTGAGCAGAGTCCAAGGAGTCAGTGCAGGTGAGGTAAGTGAGCAGAGTCTAAGGAGTCAGCTCACAGGAATCAAGGTAAGTGAGCAGAGTCCAAGGAGTCAGCGCACAGGAATCAAGGTAGGTGAGCAGAGTCCAAGGAGTCGACGCACAGGAATCAAGGTAAGTGAGCAGAGTCCAAGGATTCAGCGCACAGGAATCAAGGTAAGTGAGCAGAGTCCAAGGATTCAGCGCACAGGAATCAAGGTAGGTGAGCAGAGTCCAATGAGTCGACGCACAGGAATCAAGGTAAGTGAGCAGAGTACAAGGATTCAGCGCACAGGAATCAAGGTTGGTGAGCAGAGTCCAATGAGTCGACGCACAGGAATCAAGGTAAGTGAGCAGATTCCAAGGAGTCGACGCACAGGAATCAAGGTAAGTGAGCAGAGTCCAAGGATTCAGCGGACATGAATCAAGGTAGGTGAGCAGAGTCCAAGGAGTCGGCGGGTCTGGTGCACAGACCCTTAGCAGTCGCCGCACAGGAATCAAGGTAAGTGAGCAGATTCCAAGGAGTCGACGCACAGGAATCAAGGTAAGTGAGCAGAGTCCAAGGAGTCGACGCACAGGAATCAAGGTAAGTGAGTAGAGTCCAAGGAGTCAGCGCACAGGAATCAAGGTAAGTGAGCAGAGTCCAAGGATTCAGCGCACATGAATCAAGGTAGGTGAGCAGAGTCCAAGGAGTCGGCGGGTCTGGTGCACAGACCCTTATCAGTCGCCGCACAGGAATCAAGGTAAGTGAGCAGAGTCCAAGGAGTCAGCGCACAGAAATCAAGGTAGGTGAGCAGAGTCCAAGGAGTCGGCGGGTCTGGTGCACAGACCCCAAGCAGTCGACGCACAGGAATTAAGGTAAGTGAGCAGAGTCCAAGGAGTCAGCGCACAGGAATCAAGGTAGGTGAGCAGAGTCGAAGGAGTCGACGCACAGGAATCAAGGTAGGTGAGCAGAGTCTAAGGAGTCGACGCACAGGAATTAAGGTACGTCAGCAAAGTCTAAGGAGTCGACGCACAGGAATCAAGGTAAGTGAGCAAAGTCCAAGGAGTCAGCGCACAGGAATCAAGGCAAGTGAGCAGAGTACAAGGATTCAGCGCACAGGAATCAAGGTAGGTGAGCAGAGTCCAAATAGTCGGTGGGTCTGTCGCATAGGAATCAAGGTATGTGAGGAGAGTCCAAGGAGTCGACGCACAGGAATCAAGGTAAGTGAGTAGAGTCCAAGGAGTCAGCGCACAGGAATCAAGGTAGGTGAGCAGAGTCCAAGGAGTTGACGCACAGGAATCAAGGTAAGTGAGCAGAGTCCAAGGATTCAGCGCACAGGAATCAAGGTAAGTGAGCAGAGTACAAGGATTCAGCGCACAGGAATCAAGGTAGGTGAGCAGAGTCCAAGGAGTCGACGCACAGGAATCAAGGTAAGTGAGCAGAGTACAAGGAGTCGACGCACAGGAATCAAGGTAAGTGAGCAGAGTCCAAGGATTCAGCGCACAGGAATCAAGGTAAGTGAGCCGAGTCCAAGGATTCAGCGCACATATATCACGGTAGGTGAGCAGAGTCCAAGGAGTCGGCGGTCTGGTGCACAGACCCCAAGCAGTCGACGCACAGGAATCAAGGTAAGTGAGCAGAGTCTAAGGAGTCGACGCACAGGAATCAAGGTAAGTGAGCAGAGTCCAAGGAGTCAGCGCACAGCAATCAAGGCAGGTGAGCAGAGTCCAAGGAGTCGACGCACAGGAATCAAGGTAAGTGAGCAGAGTCTAAGAGTCGACGCACAGGAATTAAGGTAAGTGAACAGAGTCTAAGAGTAGACGCACAGGAATCAAGGTAAGTGAGCAGAGTCCAAAGAGTCAGCGCACAGGAATCAAGGTAGGTGAGCAGAGTCCAAGGAGTCGACGCACAGGAATCAAGGTAAGTGAGCAGAGTCTAAGGAGTGAGCGCACAGGAATCAAGGTAGGTGAGCAGAGTCCCAGGAGTCGACGCACAGGAATCAAGGTAAGTGAGCAGAGTCCAAGGAGTCAGTGCAGGTGAGTAGAGTCCAAGGAGTCGACGCACAGGAATCAAGGTAGGTGAGCAGAGTCCAAGGAGTCGGTGCACAGGAATCAAGGTATGTGAGCAGAGTCCAAATAGTCGGTGGGTCTGGCGCACAGGAATCAAAGTAGGTGAGCAGAGCCCAAGGAGTCGACGCACAGGAAACAAGGTAACTGAGTAGAGTCCAAGGAGTCAGCGCACAAGAATCAAGGTAGGTGAGCAGAGTCCAAGGAGTCGACGCACAGGAATCAAGGTAAGTGAGTAATGTCCAAGGAGTCAGCGCACAGGAATCAAGGTAAGTGCACAGACCCCAAGCAGTTGACGCACAGGAATCAAGGTAAGTGAGCAGAGTCCAAGGAGTCAGCGCACAGGAATCAAGGTAGGGGAGCGGACTCCAAGGAGTCGACACACAGGAATCAATGTAAGTGAGCAGAGTCTAAGGAGTCGACGCACAGGAATCAAGGTAAGTGAGCAGAGTCCAAGGAGTCAGCGCACAGGAATTAAGGTAAGTGAGCAGAGTACAAGGATTCAGCGCACAGGAATCAAGGTAGGTGAGCAGAGTCCAAGGAGTCGGTGCACAGGAATCAAGGTAAGTGAGCAGAGTCCAAGGATCCAGCGCACAGGAATCAAGGTAGGTGAACAGTGTCCAAGGAGTCGGCGGATCTGGTGCACAGACCCAAACCAGTCGACGCACAGGAATCAAGGTAAGTGAGCAGAGTACAAGGATTCAGCGCACAGGAATCAAGGTAGGTGAGCAGAGTCCAAGGAGTCGACGCACAGGAATCAAGGTAAGTGAGCAGAGTCTAAGGAGTCGACGCACAGGAATCAAGGTAAGTGAGCAGAGTCCAAGGAGTCAGCGCACAGGAATCAAGGTAGGTGAGCAGATTCCAAGGAGTCGACGCGCAGGAATCAAGGTAAGAGAGCAAAGTCCAAGGAGTCAGCGCAGGTGAGTAGAGTCCAAAGAGTCGACGCACAGGAATCAAGGTAAGTGAGCAGAGACCAAGGAGTCAGTGCACAGGAATCAAGGTAAGTGAATAGAGTACAAGGATTCAGCGCACAGGAATCAAGGTAGGTGAGCAGAGTCCAAGGAGTCGGTGCACAGGAATCAAGGTAAGTGAGCAGAGTCCAAGGATTCAGCGTACAGGAATCAAGGTAGGTGATCAGAGTCCAAGGAGTCAGCACACAGGAATCAAGGTAAGTGAGCAAAGTCCAAGGAGTCGGCGGGTCTGGCGCACAGGAATCAAGGTAGGTGAGCAGAGTCCAAGCAGTCGGCACACAAGAATCAAGGTAGTTGAGCAGAGTCCAAGGAGTCGACGCACAGGAATCAAGGTAAGGTAGGGCTCATGTGAAATGCTATGTGTATGTTTAATGTTATGTCCATGTGTAATGCTAGGAATCAAGGTAGGTGAGCAGAGTCCAAAGAGTTGACACACAGGAATCAAGGTAAGTGAGCAGAGTCAAAGGAGTCGACGCACAGGAATCAAGGTAAGTGTGCAAAGTCCATGGAGTCAGCGCAGGTGAGTAGAGTCCAAAAAGTTGACGCACAGGAATCAAGGTAAGTGAGCAGAGTCCAAGGAGTCAGTGCACAGGAATCAAGGTAATTGAGCCGAGTACAAGCAGTCGGCGCACAGGAATCAAGGTAGTTGAGCAGAGTCCAAGGAGTCGACGCACAGGAATCAAGGTAAGGTAGGGCTCATGTGAAATGCTATGTGCATGTTTAATGTTATGTCCATGTGTAATGCTAGGGCCTTGTATACTGCTATGTCCACATGTAGTGCTATGTCCATGTGTCATACTATCTTTATGTGTCATGCTATCTTCATGTGTAATGCGACGTCCATGTTTAATGGGATGTCCATGTTTACTGCTATCTCCATGTGTATTGCTATCTTTATGTGTAATGCTATGTCCAGGTGTAATGCTATGTCCAGGTGTAATGCTATGTCCATGTTTAATGCTTTGTCCATGTTTAATGCTATTTCTATGTCTAATGCTATGACCTTGTGTAGTGCTTTCTCCATATGTAGTTCTATATCCATGTTCATTGTTATCTCAATATTTAATGCTATGTCCATGTGTAATGCTATGTCCATGTGTAATGCTATGGTCTTGTTTAATGCTATCTCCATGTGTAATATTATGTCCATCTTTAATTCTGTCTCCATGTTTAATGCTATGTCAATTTATATTGAACTGGTTGTGTTAAGGCTTTTTAAGAGAATGCTTGCGGCAGAGGCATAATCATCCACAGAGGCTGATTACGACTATTTGTCAGTTACAAAATATGACTATTTGTCAGTTACTTTTTGCCATTTCTTTTATACAGGTATAAATACACAGTTAACCTTTTAGTGTCCAGAGGGAAGGACAATCTTTCATGCCATGGTTCCCCAGAGGTTTCCCCTAATGGGGTTTTTCCTCTCCTGTGTGCTGAAAGGTGACTCTTCGTGAGTCCAGAGGTAGCTGTCACCATGATCAGCTCTTTGTGGCTTCATTAATTGGACTATTAATTAATGTTGTCATTAGTAATAAAGAAATTAAATTACCATTTTTGTCTGTTGTGGTTTTTGATACTATTGACTCAAAGTAGCTGTAACCAGGTGCGTAACTAGAAGCCTCTAGAATCTATTTAATGGCCCCCAACCCAATCTACCCCCCTCTCACACCATCTACCCTCTCCCTACCCCCTTCTCACTATCTACCCTCTCCCTACCCCCCTCTCCCTACCCCCCTTTGTAGGTCACTTACCTGTAGTCCTGTGGTGGGGTTGCAAGGCCTCTGTCTCGCTGCTCTGCCGCGGTGCGCGCGGCATCACTGCTGAGCTCAGCCTGAAGCGGCGGCATCCAAGAAAGACGCCTCACGCTCCAAACACAGCAGCCTGGGCAGCGCTGAGGCAGACGGCGGCAGAGGAGACAGAAGGGTGCCGAGCGGTTGCTGAAAACGACCGCTCGGCACCCCTTGGGTCCCCCTGACTGGCAGAACTGCAGGGCCCGGTCGCAGTCGACCACTGTGACCCCTGCGACCCCGGTAGTTCCGCCACTGGCTGTAACCATATGTAATAACAAAAATTAATGGAGTTTATCCAGACCAGTGGATGGGGCCCAACCAGTGTGTACTCTGCAGCGCTGGCTACCTTAGGGCTCTTAGCCAGGCATTTCATGCTTTATTAAAAAACACCAATGCACCGGTGTACAATAAGGACAATGTATGAATTTAAAAGGTTACAAAGTTGCATCAGTGCGTCTTTTTTCTCATGTAGAGAAGTAGTTTACCTCTCCACACACATCATAGTTTAGCATGAGTAATGTTATAAAAATGTTATAAAAATTATAAAACGCCATATTTTTCATATATTTATCTAATCCGTCACTAAATCAGTTTAATTGACAGAACATACCCCCAACAACAATTCAGGTGTCCAGACTTTATATGCATTTAGAGCATTTTAACAGTGCTTATAAGGTGTATATTGCCTTTTTGGAACTGTTGTTTTTTTTCATTTAGTATGTTGGGTTTGTAACTGGAAATTTTAAACAAAGAAGCCAAAAATACCACCCAATCTAGGACATGTCACTAGTGGCTTCAGGACACACATGCCAGGCAGCCATTTGGCCACCAATCACTGCCAAAATTAGCTATAGAAATAATTTCCTGAACTTTTTTCACCAATGTCTCTGTGTTGTTTAGATTGTTTTGCACAGGTTATGTGTGATGGCAGAGAAATCCAGTAAATGTTTTTTAGATTATGGAAATACCCCATGTGCACTTTCATTGTGTATGGAGGAGAGAACATACTCTACATGTCTGGCTGGGTACCTAACAGCCAGAATGGCTTCACAAAGCACTTTTGTTTTGGGTACACCAATTGGTGGAAGGAAGCTTTTTAGGCTGGGGTGTCATATATAAAAGAGTTAAACAACTCCAGGCTGGTATCGGAATTACATACATCGGTACATATATTTCTAGTTTCCTATTTTTTCCTTCTTGCTACATAACACAGCACCCACTGATCTTTATATTTTTTACCCTGTTCCATGCTATATGCACATAAGCTCAGAGGTCTTTTCTTCAACATTTCTTCTACAGGAGAGACTTCTGATATCCAAACACACACCTATCAATTTAAATTATACAACTTATGCAGTTAAGTGTCCATTTTGCTTATAGAGCTCTGTAAGAAAAATACCAGGACTTTGCTACACCTTTAATTTTATTTCAAATATTTTAAATACACGATAGATACTTAACATAGGCACAACTGTACGATGGAGCTGACAAAATGTTGACATTGTATCTTTAAAACAAAGCCTGGCTTCTTCAAAGTATACTGTAATATCCTTTTAGTTATACACACTGGTAACAACAATCACGGAGCAGTGAGTGTTCCATGATGTTTAATGAAACAGTAATGCAATTTAAATAAACTTGATCAGCAAGAAGATTAAGCAATAGCCTCTGTTACATATACAGTTTATAGGGCTTATAACAAAGGAGAAAAGTCCGCGTTGGGAGCCCAAATGTAAAAAAATGATTCCTGAGGATAGTGGGAAGGGGAGTCCTGGTAGCTGTCTCTCAGAAGGGCTGTAGTGTAATATAGCAAGTGGGTTGGAGAGCAGCTATGAGGCTGAACAGAGCAGTCGGCTGGAGATCCAACGGAGTTGGTAAGTAGCAAAAAGTCTCTTTAAGCTGAAGAGGTGAACGCCGTTACAAGGATCGAAATCAGTAGGTATTCAGATACACTTGGGAAAAGGTGAAGCGGTCTGATAAAGTGGAATCCTACAGTAAGGTGCAGCAGAAATGGAGAATAAACTGGGATAAAGCCCAGAGGTATGTAAACGGGAATCCTTAAAGCAATCCAGGTGAGAAACAGAGGAGTAAACGCAGGGAATTTCGTTCAGGTATAGGAGATGTTTAAGCAGACGACTCCTTGGTGAATACACCTCCGGTCTGATCGGTGGGGCCCTTCCTTGGATCACCTGTAGGGATAAAGCACTCCTGCAGTACATTTGTTAACACAGTTGAAGTGCCCAGAACCACTCCCTAATGAGGTTCAAATAGGGAGTGAGCACATTAGGTAAGGAGTAATTAAAGAAAGAGTACTTATAATGCATAAACCATGACACATACATAATTAAAATACATTAATTCAATCTAAATCCCATTACGAGAAATGTATTCCTGGTTTTCATCACAGTGATTACAGATCTTCAATTTTATCTGCCATGGCAAGTGGAGCCAATACAAAGGCCCGACAAATGGAGATATTATTATATTGTGGAGCCATCAGGAAGTTTTCTAGTGTGAACTCTTCATTTAACTCTTTTCTTATTCATTTATTGAATATCAATGCACGTTTCCCCCCTTTTTTCAATTGTTTTTTTCTCTCTAATTAATGATATAGTTCATTATGTCTTTCGAAATGGTTTAAGACGTTGTAAGTGGTAACTAAGTAAAAGATAATTTGAGAGTTCCTCTAGACATATATACAGTACACACCATCCCAGTGTCCTTCAACGGCAGGATTCTAGGAATGATTCTTAGTAGACTTGGGCACCAGGGGGCTCTTCGTGTTCGTTTTCGTGCTCGTCTTCGGCAAAAAAAAAAACTTCGTATTCCACGAATATTCGCCTGGTCCTGTCTTCTGTTAGGGCGAATATTCGCGGACATTCTTCGTGTTCGGGTTTTCTTCGTTTTCCCCGGTTAAGGGGTTAAAACGGGGTGAAAGCCGCTCTGGCGCCAGGAGGTTAAATGTCCGTATGAGCAACTCTATTGGTCGTCAGCAGGGGGCTCGTCTGCCATTGGTTGATGGCAGACGAGCCCCCTGCTGGCGACCAATAGGAGCTGTTAAACTCCTGGTGCCGTAATTGTCCGGCAGATCCCGCTGGTCTCCCTGTTCTATCATTTATTAACTGATAGAACAGGGAGACCAGTGGGATCTGCCGGGTAAGTTGCAGCATTGGGATTTTAAAAGTCTGTGCGAGCGACTCTGTTGGTCGCTCGTACAGACTTTTAGGCTCCTGGTGCTGTAACCAATAAAGTCGCTCGTACAGACATTTAACTGATAGAACAGGGAGACCAGTGGGATGTGCCGGGTAAGTTGCAGCATTGAGGTTTTAAAAGTCTGCACGAGCGACTCTGTTGGTCGCTCGTGCAGACTTTTAAAACCCCAATGCTGCAACTTACCCGGCACATCCCACTGGTCTCCCTCCCTGTTCAATTATTAAATGTCCGTACGAGCGAACAATAAAGTCGCTCGTACGGACATTTAACTAATTGAACAGGGAGGGAGATCAGTGGCATCTGCAGGGTAAGTTGCAGCATTGGGGTTTTAAAACCCCAATGCTGCAACTTACCCGGCACATCCCACTGGTCTCCCTCCCTGTTCAATTAATTAAATGTCCGTACGAGCGAACAATAAAGTCTAAAAACTAGATCTAGGCTTTCCTATTTATTGGAGGTGTCAGCAAGCACAAACCCTCCCTAGTACCCCTTCGGCCAACCTGTGTGACCTCTGGAGGCGTTATTACGTGAAGTGATGTCCTGGTACTCCAAGATTACACTCAGTACAAGGATGAGGAGGTAGGTTATTTGTCCCTCCTAAATATTTATAAGACCAGAGCAAAACTAAAGATATAGCTACATTTAAGCATAAATAACCCTTGAAGGCATACATATAATTACAAGTAAAAAAAACCAGAAGGTGCCAGTACATGACCTCATATGATGAGAAATAAGAAAATCATGGGGATCAGCTGGTCCCCCATCCATAGAATCGCCCTTATCTGTCTGGCAATTCTGCAGAATCTTCATCAGTGCTACATGATGTACCTTTTCATGATTGCCAGCAATAAGATAACGCCAGATACCAGCATAATACTTCCTGCGATAGACACCATGATGATCTCAAAGGTCCTGTTTGTATAATCTGCTGTAGAAAGGGCATAAAAAGTAGTAATTTTTCTCTTCCCGTACTGCCTCTCAAGAGTAAGAGGCAAACAAAGAAAGGGAATATCGAAGCCCCTGCACTCCTGGGTTAAAAATCACACAGCAAGCCAACCATAGTCAGAAACCATTTGGCTGAAAGTCCATTATTTTACACATTTATAAAAAGTTTTATTGTATAAGTGAATTAGCACACCTTTTAACTTTTCTCAGAACAGCTGAGCTGACGAACATTAATGAAACATACCCCTCCTTGAGTACAGGTGACTTAATTCAGAAGTGTTGTATTTGAGTGTCAAGCTAGTTCCCAGGTGTCTATATAACTTATTATTACCGTAATATAAAAACACATTAGTTGTCACTGTCGCTTATATTATTATTAACCAGTATAAGGGGTTTAATTTGTTGTTTCAAATGGTGCAACTAGTCTGATGGGAGGATTCAATTTATTAATTTTTATGCCCCTTTGGCAGATATTCTGCATTTTTAACCATATTCCAATTCTAAAGTTCACTTGATTTCCTGTTTCTGGTGAAACCTTGTAACTTAGTTGCCACTAACATGTGAGAGAATAAAAAGCAGGTTAAAGTGTAACAAGGCTAATTCTGGACACAATTTTAAGTTGATGCAATATACCGTAATAAGGGAATTTTTTATGAATATGTTTTACAAAAAAAAAAGTAAAGGGCCAATTTGTCACCATATATGTAGAAAGTATGCCTCTTGTGTTCCACATCTCCAGCAGGTTTTGGAGATATAATATGTTATAGTTCGTTTCCATCGGTCTTAAACAATGTTCTTATCTACTAATACTAAAGATCTATCCCAGACACATTTTTGGATG
This sequence comes from Spea bombifrons, assembly GCF_027358695.1. NCBI lineage: Eukaryota > Metazoa > Chordata > Amphibia > Anura > Pelobatidae > Spea > Spea bombifrons. The sequence goes on along the minus strand of NC_071087.1, from coordinate 158,452,854 downwards.
AAGATAGATAATTCTTGCTCCCAAAAAAATAATTGTGTGTTTAAGATTGAGGGTAAGATTATAACATCATAAGATCATATAGCAGGCTTTTTAGATCACGTTTCTTACTTTTTGCCTCTAACCATACGAAACTGTTAGATTTGTTAAAAAGTTAGGGGTTTAGAATGCAATTTTGAACTCTTAAGTAATTAAACAGTTCTCTTGAGGATGAGCCAAACTTCTCTTAGATATGATGATAAGATAATAAATAAATACAATGAAAATAATATCTTGCAATTAAGAAGTAACACAATGACATCATGTATTAATGTTAAAGTCGGGTACATTATTCTTGGAGGTCGGTATCCGTATTAGTGATCTTTTTATAGGCGGTATAATCCTCTCTTTATACAATGTCTTAGCAATTTATATGATAAGTAATTAAATTCATCAGGTTTATAGTATCATTTTAAAAAAAATCCATACTTTTGTTAATTGTTTTAGTAAATGATCATTGATCATTTTTTCTATTTTATCAATGTTATTATATAATTCTGTTTCTCACTTTATCATAATGATCCTTGATTTCTAATATAACAAGCCTGTACTCAGACCAAGAATCATGCTTAATCCACACTTTATTAGATTGTTGGGTCACCAAAATATCTGGTATAGGATCAGTTCTGGAATATGAACAGTTTGTTTGTGAAAAAGTGTAATTTTTTCTCAAAGGGATGAAAAATACGCTATCTATCAAGTAAATAATGATTTTGTAACAGAGTTTGACATCTTCAAGCTGAATTACAAATATTTTATTAATCAGAGAAAAACTTCTATTATTAATTTCACAGATGATTAGAATATAGCGACCATCTAATTCTTGATGTTATATTTTTCTGAAAAGATTTTTTGCAAACAATATTGTTTCATCTTTTCTTTTTTTCTTCCATAGGAGTACTAATTACTACAAGAAAATTATTGGATTAAAAATATATATTTTCTGATTGCTTCCAGTGATTATATTGTAATGCTCTTATTTGTATCGGTTCTTTCCTTAGGAAGTCTAGTAAAAAGGACCTTTGATCTTCACCCCACGGCCATCAGTCGTGGGTATCTTAATTTATAATTCAAACTATCAATTAGTGATATTACTAAAACAATCGAACATTTCCTCCTGGAAACCTAGACATAGCACAGACTATGTTCTGCATCATTTTGCAGAAAACTTACAGTAGTTTTTTTTTTGTTTTTGAATCTTCAGTTGTATTAGTGTATATCCAATAAAACTCAGAGTAATATTTTGCATTGTAAATGTGGATCTTATAAATTTAAATCTTGTAGGGCTGTCTCTTATCTTGATTTGAAAAAACTATAGAACCCTATGTCCATAAGGTATCCTCGTTGGGCTTCTGTGCAAAATCAGTGATCAATAACCTGCAATATATAGTATTTCTATATCCTTTCAAGTTTAGAATTAATTTATTTTGTTATCATTATCTAAGAGAAACTATAACCCCCTACATACAAGGATATTCTGTATAAATACTGTGCAATTAAAATAAAGAATAGGAATCGGTATATAATGATGCTTTTTCCATTATCCAAGTTGATTATTTATTTTTATGAAACCTTCAATGCTTTATTCATTATGTTTATATTTCAGTGATTGAGTACAATTAATAGTTGTATTTTGTTGTTTTCACGTGAAATCCTATCATTATCTCATTATTTATTTTATATTCATTCAGTAATATGCATATAGTAATGGGTTAATCCAATAGAATAATGAATTTTATTGTGATACGTTTGTCACCAATATAGCCATGTATTTCTATATGGATTAAGTCATGTAATCTCATGGTAAACTGAAATCTCGAACTTTATGAATAAAGTGTTACATTTACTTACATTTTGTAACACTAACATACATGTAGCAAATGAAAAGATTTATTAAGAAGCCAAAAAAGTGAGTAATTGCAATTGTCTCCTACATAAATAAGTGTTTTCCTTTTAAATTATACTGTATATCAGCAATAGTAGCTTATAAATTGGACAGTAAGCTTTATCTTAATTGTTTCATTTGTTTCTAGTAAAGTCCGGGTGACTATTTATCTATTTATAAGTTTATGATTTGAACTGTATACAATATACACAGTAATGCATCATGTCTGCTTTAAATGATTACTAATTTATTTAATCTCATGTATTTTGATATGCAAATAAGATAATGAACAATCAGATATTGTACATTTTAAACTATTTTCAATTTCCTAGATTTTACTTATTTTTCTTAAGTGATAAAACAGCTTTTGTTGATAACAATTAATTTGACATTAATCCACAGCAATTTAACACCAAACTGTAAGATCTTATTTCTCGTGGTTTTTGTTCCTTATGGCTTAATTGTGGTAATAGATGTTACAGATTTGTGATGAATGATATTGTTGTAATTGATATTTGCTCGATTATAAGACGACCCCGATTATAAGACGACCCCCCAAAATCAAAATATTAATTTAGGAAAAAAACAAAAAGCCTGAATATAAGACGACCCTATAGGAAAAAAGATTTACCAGTAAATATTAATTCATGTAAATTATTTTTTCATGTTTAATAAAAGCTATGATTGAGAAAAATATATTTTTTTAAATTTCCTTTTATTTGCCAACCTGCCCCCCCCCCAGTTATGCCACTCTGCCCCCAGAAATGCTTTATACCCCCCTATTTGCCACTCTGCCCCATGATATGCCTTATACCCCTATATGCCACTCTGGCATATAGGGGGTTAAAAGGCATATCATGGGGCTGAGTGGCATATAGGGGGTTAAAATGCATTTCTGGAGGTATATAGGCATATCATGGGGCTGAGTGGCATATAGGGGGTTAAAATGCATTTCTGGAGGTCCAGAAATGCATTTTAACCCCCTATATGCCACTCAGCCCCATGATATGCCTTTTAACCCAGCATGTACTGGCTGCCTTGGCTTGATAGGAGTGTGATTGCTGTTAGCAGTTTGATATATATATATATATATATATATCAAACTGCTAACAGCAATCACACTCCTATCAAGCCAAGGCAGCCAGTACATGCTGGAACCTGGGGATAATAGTAGTGGGATTACAGCCTCCCTATGCCATGCTACAACCCCCACCCCCCTTACACATCCATGCTATCACACACAAACACATTTAAATACTCATTCATTCCATTAATCACACATACTTCACACATTAAACACACATTAATCACACATACTTACCCAAAAACCCTCCCCCACCCCCTTACCTGAACTGCAGATCTCTCACTCGAAGACTTCTGCAGGGGACCGGCTGTAGAGCAACTTCTCTGGCCCCGCCCCCAGAGGAGGGAGGGGGAGATAGAGCTCTGTGAGGACGCTGCAAGCTTCCTGTCCTCCTGCTTCTAACAGAAGAGACGCTGCTCGCGACCGGTAAGCAGCATGGCCCCAGCAGACATTGTTTGGGGGGTCTGAGAAGACGACCCCGATTATAAGACGAGGGGTATTTTTCAGAGCATATTGTTTGAAATCAATTCATTAGTGATTATCACTGATTAGTATGAATCACTTGAATGCAATAATTAGTTAATTGTATCGGCTCTTTGCAACTTCTGAGTAAGTGCCCTTTAAGACAATTATGTGTATGTATTGCCCCTTTATTGCACATTAAGTATTTTTTTACTGATCGTTGGAGTGTAAAGCCTATCTGTCAGTGGGAAGTGTATTATACATAATGTGTAAGTTATGCAGCATTAACCCCATAGGCAGCTTCAGGGATGAAATCCAGAATTTCTTAAACCCCCATAAGAGTGTGGAGAGCAGCCCTGACCTCCTCCTACTGCACAATCATTACATGAGAGTGACGGTGCAGCGGTAACCCCCCAATGATGCAATTGCAAATCCATGATCAGTGCAATGAAGAGTTCTTCGGGGAGTTTACCTGTATTATCAATCTCATTAAAGACGGTAGTTAAATCTCTTTATACAATCTCTCAGCAACTCATAGAATAGGTCTTTAAATCCACCGGGACCTGGGGTTTTATTACGTTTTAACTTATCAATGCATCTAGAGTATTCCGCTTCTAATATTGGGACGTTTAAAACTTGGAGCTGTTTATCAGTTACTTTAGGTTGTATCCATGGTGTGCCATGAGATTGTACGTTTGTTCAAATTTTCTAAAAGCTAGACTAATTTTATCAGTGGTCATAGTTATTTTATCATTATAATTTTAGTGATGAACCTTTTTGCGTTATCCTTTTTTAAGTTTATATGTCATTAATTTATCGGCCTTATTCCCTTTCTTGTACCCATTCCATAATTGTATTAATTGTAATTATTAAATGTTAGATTATCAGTTTTTAGCAATTTTGTTAGATAATTCTGCACCTGGGTTTTCTTTATTTTGTTTGTTTAATCTATATAGATATATAGGGAGATCTGGGAGATCAGATGTTTTTCTTCTCTCTATTGATAACGAGTTTTATAATGTGGCCGCTTATCACTTTTAAAAATGCATCAAGTTACGGCCGACACCTCATTATATGGATCTGCTTGGAAATATAAATAAGTAATTCTTGAAATACTGCCCTTTTGAAAAGCTGCCCTTCATTGGTTGATGCCAGAGGTGCGTCCTGCCAGCGACCAATAGAGTTGCTTGTATTTGGACTTTAGCTCCTGGCACAGAAACTCGGCCTGGGGAGACCTGGTCTCCCGGCTCCAGGAGTTAAAGGTCCGTACGAGCGACTCTATTGGTCGGCTGAAACCTATATGATATTTAAATGTAACATGACTTATTTTAGGTTCACATTTATGTCAGGTGTTATAAAAAATCCAATTTATTGTATAAGCCAATGTTAACCTTTTTCACGATGCAAAGTGAAAATATATATTGCAGTGAGGTGAGGCTTGGTTTATCCCCAGATACCCATAGAGGGAGCCAATCATTTAGTCAAAAGTGTTTGAAAAAGCAAGGCTGTAGTGTGAGGTCTCGCTGAATGGGTGCACCATGTATGTAAATTGAAAGACAATCACCTATGATGTTTATTACAGCAGAGGGAAGATGTATAAGTGTGACTGATATCATTTTGGTACATTGTGTATCTGTATGAAATCATTAGCACCAGGAAGGTATCTTTACATCATCATTATATCATCATTATATATATTGCACCTCTTACCCAAGTTTTGTCTAAAGGCTGTGCAATCACTTTCAAGGGTTCCATGTATAAAGTGGATATAGAGGCAAAGGTGATAATTGTTAACCTTATTTGCATGTGCCTACCCAGAAGATTTCTGAGGGAAAAATAAGCCTTGGATTCACCTAATCCATTAAAATCTGGTGGGTTAAAAAAACAAAATAGCTAATATTAAGTATATAACCGGTATCAGTGGAATTTTGGCATGATATTTTGAACTTATTGACAGCGGTGTTTGCATGCTGAACAAATTCCATTCAGCCCACCCCAGATGTTAGGTTTGGCATCCGAGAAGATGTTTGGCATGGTGACATGGTCTAATTTCAGTATTTTGGTCAACTTAATAATAAATCGCTATTATTATCCCTGCATTAGTATCACCATAAATAGCAGGGATTGCCCCTTATAATACTGGAATATATAGACTATATTGCTTTTCTCACCGATTGATGCTATATTCATATATTTAGTAAAACAGTATGAATCATTTATTAAAAACTATAGAATACAAAAAACGATACTCAAACATATAGTTCTGTAAAACAGGCAACCCAGTATACGTCGCCAGCGGCTTCCTGACACTTGCTATCCAGCAAAGCTATGTCGCGTTTAGGATTTTTCGCACAGGTTATGTTGTTATGGCAGAGAAGTTCAGATGCATCTCCAGATTACTACCTCATATCCTTCTCAACAACCAGAAGACAGCGTGGACCTCTGTACAGCCGAACATTCATGCAGATGTCTGCTGAGAAGTTTTAATTACATTTTATTATAATATATATATATATGTTCTTTTAAATTAGTCAACATTCTGGTGCCTAAAAACTCACCTCTGGGAGCAGATTTTTAAAAATTACATTACGCAAATGATTTTAACCTGTAAATAAAAGGGGTGTTTTACTAAAGTGAGGGCTCCAGCTCAGGGCTCAGCAGGCAGCTCCCTATCTTCCCTGCTTTAGACAGAGGCTGTCACCTTGCCAGCGAGGCAGCCTTAAATGTTGTAAATGTATATATTTTCAATAGCCATTAACAGGGAAGGCTCTTTAGCAGAGGGGCGGGTGTTGGAATTACAGATAAAATGATTAAGGACAGCTGAAAATCTGTAATTTAACTTTATTCATAAAAACAAGAATCCAACCATTCTAACAGCAAAATGTATTATGTTGCTTTATCTACTTTTGATAAAAGCATTAAAGTAGTATAATGCTACCCACGTTTGTAGCTTGGTAGATCATGGGGTTTATTTGTTAAAGTAGGATTTTCACTTTGTGATCTTGCTCTCCGGTATGAAGGGCCAACGCCAGCAAGCTTTTCCTGTAGGAAGGAAGGACTAAGCAATTTTATTGAATAAATCCACAATTAATATACTCATTAATTAGATAAGCGCAGACATGCTTCATTATAAGTTGACATCAATTCCAGAAAAATAGCAATGGAAGCAACAGAGATCATAAAATATAAAAAATAAAAAATAATATGGTCCAAAGAGCCTTAAAGTTATTTATTTAAATAAATATATATATTTATTTTATTTATGTGGAATGCGATATATTAAAATATACAAAGATTTCTTCATCCATCTACAGTAAATAAATCATTTTCCAAGTCTCTAAAGTCAGTGGCCATTCTTTCACTTTATACATGTCGAGGTACAAGAAGAGCGAACTGCAGAGCCGGACCTTCACAAACTGTGTTAATCTGTCTCTTTATTGGGAATAACTTCTTGTTCTTGGGTAACATTTCCAGATTCCATTACTGTCCAGCTGCACAAGAAATAAAATATAGAAACATTTTCGGAAATGAAGAAATTAGGGTCAGTTTACAAATGGGTCATCTAGATATACAGTTAGCCCTTCACGTCTCTTTATTTTAAAAAATGCATTGAAAATGAAGTTCTAAACACTTGAGATCCGCAGATACATTTTTGCATTAACATCTAAGTGTGAAAATGCAGGTGAAAGCGTATTTACATAAAATGATAAATACGAGTTATAGACATAATATTTTAGTATTTCTTTTAAATCTAAAAGCCCCCCTGCACCATACTTCCCCTTGGTGATCAGAGCAGCTTGGTCTTGCCCTTACCAGACTGATGACATTTTAATCAGCCTAACATTCCCTCGCTGCATTATGCTCTACCGTCTCTGCTGAAAGACCGTTCACTTACCTACCACCCTCTCAGGCAGAGCATGTATTCTGCACCGGCAGCGAATGTAAACCTAGTCAAAAAAAGGCTATTAGCGGTGATTCACGGGGAGGGTAATCAGACCCCCGAACTCAAAACAACAGAAAAAAAAGGTTAACAACAGAACGCGTACGGCAGAGCAACACAGAATCTGACGGCTCAGAGTCTGCCCAACGTCCCTGCTTTATATGGTATTGTTGATGGAATATCATATGTGCTTATATCATATAACCATATAGTGTCAGCGTTGGTGTGTATTTGTGTATACGTATAGTGCTGGAGTCAGTCTGTGTGTGTCTATACTGTAGTATCAGTGTGTAAATGTATAGTGCCAGAGTCAGTATGTCTACTGTATTATAATACTATATTGCCATATCCAGTGTGTATGTGTGCATAGTGTTAGAGCGTGTGTTTTTATATATGGATAGTGTTAGCCAGTGTGTGTGTATGTTATTGCATAGTTTGTGCATCTGTTTAAGAATTTACCATAAGCATGTATGGTGTGTATGTCACAGTATGGCATTAGCACGAGTGTCTATATCAGCATATAGTGTGTATTGGTGTATGGTTTTAGCATGGTGTATGGCTTTACATGCGTGTAGAATGTGTGTTACTGCATGGTGTCACGAGTGTGTAAGTGTAAGAATAATGGTTAAACTTACAAGCTTGAGTCTTTTTGGAATAAAATACTCTTTGTACAGAGTGGTGCAGCACTGAAGAAAGGTGTGTTTTACCTTGTATTAATATCCTTTAACTGCAGATCATGGGGTAATAAATGAAAATAAAATAAGATTGGGAAGGAAAAGTTGGCCCCTAAATTTTTTGGATAAAAAACAGCCAATAATAAATGAAAAGCTATAAATAAATAATGTTTTACACGTTCCAGGCCATCAGGTGCTTAATTATAGTGGATACTAAATATTGTTATTAATATTTATTAGTTCACTTTTATTTTGAGGAGTAGAACTGTATCTGGAGTTCCTTTACATTGGCGATCAAAAGGGGAACATTAATGAAAGCTGAGCCACATGCCTATTTTATATTTACCTAATACGCCATCACATAAAAACATTCTTTAATGATTTAAGCGTTTAAAATCAGGGATCAACACAACTGAGTGGTATTTGTGCTGCAATGGTTCTTGTAACATTTAAAATTTAGAGATTAAGATGCAGGAATCAGGAATATTGTTTTACTGAATAAATATATTTCACATTTGGGCTTCTGGTTTCTTTGTGCAAAAAAAGATGTTATCGAAGTGTTACGTGTAACGAGTAATATATAGCGAAATTATTTCAGGAGCCAAAGATAAATTCATCCATTGATATTAAAAAGAATAAAAAGCATATAAAGGCAGCCTGCGGATACAGAATGTTAGCCAAGGTCATCTGGTTCGCGGGGTGCGAACAACGGAACAACGCGACCAAGTGAACGGGAAACTGCAGACGGTATAATGAATGCTGTAAAGAATAATATTTCAGGGAATATCACAGTTAACGTGAATAATGTCCCCTAACGCTGGGTGGAAAACTCCAAAAAGACAATGACAGGTATAAGAAAGTTTCCCTATCAGTCATTTAATAACGTGGGGTTCTGCGGGCCCATAAGGGACGGACCAATACCCCCAAGCACTGGGCAGGACTGATGGATGCCATTGAATAATACCCCCGGCCCGCAAACCTCTAACAGTTCCACAAACATTTTATATAAAAGATAGATCTAAAGAGCCGGTGCATGGAATTTGGGAACAGATGGATCTAAAGATTCCCATCACACACCCCGCGGTGGGTTATATATAAAGATTATTTGGGTGCAAAGGTTGAAAAGTCCTATCACCATAGCAACGGACGAAACTTTCCTGTTGAATGGATAATTTCATTATTTATAATGATAATAAAACCACCTTTTTCGAGTCATTTTGTAAACAAGCAGTAACAGTTTTAGACAATTTAGCTGAGGCTCCTATCTGTACATAAACAAAGCGCGCTGTTTAGGGCCACGGCTGATGCCCCTCATGTTAGTGGTACAGGAGATTTTTAATCCAATAAACCTAAAGAAAAGAATCAAAATCTACTTCCATAAAGTGTGAGTAACACCCACCATACACGCAGTGCACACAGTCATTGAGCCCCCATAAACCCACCCGCCGCAGGCTGAACCCACACATTTCCCCTGCTGGCGTCATATGGCCCCCAAAATAAACTCCAAGTCTGGCTGCATCTCACAGGAGAGTCACAGCGAGGTCTCCGCAAGAGACAGATCTGACCGGAGGTGACGGCATTACAGGGAGTCTCTGCAGAACCTGCATGTCTCACCTGTCGCCCCAACACTCTCACTGCCCGCCCTCTCCCTGTCTCCCCAACACTCTCACTGCCCGCCCCCTACCTGTCACCCCAACACTCTCACTGCCCGCCCCCTACCTGTCACCCCAACACTCTCACTGCCCGCCCGCCCTCTCTGTCACCACAACACTCTCACTGCACTCCCTGTCACCCCAACACTCACACTTCCCGCCCTCTCCCTGTCACCCCAACACTCACACTGCCCGCCCCCTCTCTCTGTCACCCCAACACTCACACTGCCCGCACTCGCCCTATCACCTGAACGGTCTCTCTCCCTGTCCCCTCCGGTCACTTGCATCATATGCTTTCTGTGCCGTCTCCTCCCGTTTCCTCCACTCACCAGTGTTGGGGAATCTCCTGTCACATCCTCTCAGCTGCCATCACTGCGCGTCCAGATCGCTGTCACCGAGACCACGTGACTCCGCCTGCGCTGAGACTCCCTCCATCGGGGGGGCGGAGTCTGCGAAACTGACGCTAAGAGAGCTGAGCCAACAGGGCGTTCCGTGAAATATTCATGTGTATAGGTAGGCGTAGTTTATCAGGCTATGGGCGGTATCTTAGTATGTAGGCGTGTCTCTGTGGTATCCCTTTTGCTTAGAGCCGGTAAGGCAGACGATTTACGGTAGACGTGCGTTGATCGCGGAACCTCCGCAAACAGTGTGACAGTTTAACAATATCCGTTATGTCTCCAGTTTTCAGAACAAAAACCCGGTAATAAACACACAAGCACACATTACAATCTTTAATACATTTTTAACTATTTATCTGCCTCATGGGAGATTTTTTTTTTTTTGCTTTCCAGCAGGCTGATCAGCAACTCTCATGTCTTATGATGTCATAGTACTGACTGACATTTCTGTAATAAACTCCTGCACACAGTCTCAGCCCTAATCTTCTACACATGTATGTGCAGGGAGCCCAACATATTTGTAGCTCTCTAACACCTGTATTACGGATCTTTCAGGTAAAGCACATTAGAACACATTTTAACATTCATCTTACACACCGCCTAAAACATACAAACACCGCTTAACATTATACTCCGTGACAGGGGGTTACGGGCAGCGATGGAGACTGATAAGGTGCAGTGCGCAGCAGTTTAAGGCGGCCGTCAGTTACTTTAGCCAGTGTGAGAAGGATTTGGAGGGGTAGAGGGAGTGATGGTGTGAGGATAATAATGGAAAACCTCATACATATATCTTTAGACAAAAACGTGAGGTCTCTTAAATATATAGAATACATGTATAAGAATAAAAACATGGAAATGTCATATGAAGTTCTGGTAACGTGACATGTCTAATGCTATCTCTGCGTTTAATGCTATATCCATGTGTAATGATTTGTCCATATTTTATTTTGTGTCCATGTGTAATGCTTTCTCTGTGTGTAATGCTATATATACATGTTTAATGCTGTATCCATATTTAACCCCTTCATGATAAAGCACGTACATGTATGGGCTCACAATGCATTGGTTTTAAAGGGTTTAAGTACAACCCTTTGTCCTTAAGAGGTTAATGCTATGTCTATGTTTAATATCATATCCATGTGTAATGCTATCTCCATGTGTAATAGGATATCCATGTTTAATGCTATGTCCATGTGTAATGGTATGTCCATGTGTAATGCCGTGTCCATGTGTGTCAGGAGACAGCTGTAGTAGATATACACAGCGGTGTCCGGTATGCAAGACAAGTCCCAAAAAGCGAAGTCAGGATCTAGCCAAAGTCCGTACACGGTAGGGTCACTGAATCCAAAGAGTCGGCGGGTCTGGCGCACAGGAATTAAGGTAGGTGAGCAGAGTCCAAGGAGTGGACATGTTTAATGCTATCTCCATGTGTAATACTATCTCAGTGTATAATGCTATGTCCATGTGAAATTATTTGTCCATGTTTAATGTTATATTCATGTGTAATGCTATGTCCATATTTTTTTTTGTGTCCATGTTCAATGCTATAGCCATGTGTAATGATATATCCATGTTTCATGCTATATTCATGTGTAATGCTATATCCATGTTTAATGCTATATCCATGTTTAATGCTATATCCATATTTAGCCCCTTCATGATAAAGCACGTACGTGTACAGGCTCACAATGCATTGGTTTTAAAGGGTTTAAGTACAACCCTTTGTCCTTAAGGGGTTAATGCTATGTGTATGTTTAATGTTATCTCTATTTGTAATGTTTTATCCATGTTTATTGTTATTTCTAAGATTTTGTGTTTTGGGGGCGTTCTGGAGTGTCGGAGCCGGTCAGCTGGCCGAAGTATCGCCCGGATTGTGTTAATTGCGAGGTGCCGAAAAGACGTTTGAAATTTAGTTTTATTTCTTATACTCCGTGTTTCAGAGTATATGAAAGGTGTCACGGTGTATGATGTCACAAAGGCAGAGACTGTATTGTGAGGTCACACCCACTTACAGCCATCCAGAGTTCTATAGAATTGAAGATACAAAAACCAAAAGTGTGTTTTGTTTCCTTCATTTATTGGGATTGTCTTTGGAAACAAGAGTTTGGGAGTCACTTGGCCGGGGCACTGTCCATCCTTCAATTCATCCAGTCTGGGGTTACAAAGGTAAAGCCAGACAGGCCCTTTTTACTGGATGACGAGGAAATGTCCTCCGGGGTCCGCAGAATTGACGGAATATTGCGGAGGTTCTTCTGGTGGAGATCTGATCTTACTTCCAGCCGGTACGGGGGAGTTGCACGTCGGCTCTCTATGTCGTCCCACTTGATGCTTTGAAAGAACGAATGCCGCCTGATGTCTCCTTTCACCCCGAGGCGACGCTGAGGGTCCTTCTTCAGGAGATGCTTTAAGATGTCCAGACCTTTCTTGCTCAGCTTTTTGGTATAGCGGGGGTTGCCATGCACGATATGAAGGAAATGTGTCCTCCTGCAATCGCCGGCAAAGAAAGGGTAATCTCCGTTCAGCATGCGGAAGAGCATCACCCCGAAGGACCACCAGTCCACGGCAACGCCATATGCTTGCTTGAGATGTACTTCTGGGGCCATGTAGGCAAATGTGCCGCAAATTCCTGTGGTCTGTGCGGTCCCGAAAATATTTTCTGCAACACACCCAAAATCGCAGAGCTTTACATGGGCCTCTCCATCAAGCAAGACGTTACTTGGCTTCAAGTCGCGATGTATTATTCCCCGAGAGTGGAGGAACTGGATGCCGCACACCATTTCTGCTGCATAAAAGGCAGAGGCGGTCTCGGTGAAGGAGCCCAACCTCCGCAGATATGACTCGAGGCTCCCTCCAGCCATATACTCCATGAGAAGGACTGCACATCTCTGTGTTTGGAAGGCTGCGTATCCATGGCACAGGAATGGGCTGTTCCGAGCCACCTCCAGAATCCTCCTCTCTCTTATTATGTATTCAGTCTTCATGGCCTTCTTTTTGATGACCTTAACCGCTACCAGGGAGTCCCTGGTAGGGACAGAAGCTAAAACAACCTTTCCAAAGGCTCCTTGTCCCAGCATGGAATGGAAGGTGAAGCCGGAGACTGTCATGGGGAGAAGGTTCCTAAATCTTTTAGCAGGAACAATACTCTCCTCCTGACTCCTGCGTCTTTTGATGGGAAACTTTCCCTTCACCAGCATGCGTTGCTTCAGGTGTTCGCGTCCTTTTTGTCCCCCCTGCTGCCCCAGATCTTTGATGCCATCATCTCTGTCATCAGCAGTTACTCTCCTCCTCTTCCTTTCTCTGTATCTTTCTTCCTCTGAACTGCTACTCTCTCTCTTTCTTTTGAGTATGACTCTACTGGCCAAGTGCTCCGTGCTTTCATCTCTCCTCCTCGTCCGCCTTACAGCGTTTGTGAAAGCTGATCTTACTCTTTTGCAGAATGTTCTCAGTTTTCTGGGGCAGCATCTCTTTAAACTCCACCGAAGTCCAGAAAGAAGGCAGCAATCCTGCACAGGGCTAGATTTGCTTTTCTTCTCCATAACCGTTTGAAATCGTTGGTAGCAACACTTTAAGTTCGCTATGGAATAGCACCTTGAAGTGTCGAGCGCCCAACTGCACTAAAGGGAAAGAGGAGCGGCTTGCAGCTTTATAGGCACATACCGATGATGTCACAGAGACCGATGATGTCACAGAGACCAATGATGTCGCAGAGACCTATGATGTCACAGACACCGATGATGTCACAATTCTGGTTTCTGGTTTGCCAACAGTGACCATGAATGACTATGAATTCCGTTTCATGGGCAGATTTCAATGTATTATTAGTTTTCATTTATTATTTTCTGTATTTCACTAGAAGCACAAACACTGCTTAGGTTTGGTAACAGCTGATATCCCTTGTTTATTAAAACTGTTATTAATTCAGACTAATTAATCACAAAAGAAGAAAACTGACAATATGGAGAAAAAACAATCCTAAATCTCATAAAAAACTGAACATGAAATATGAAAATGTTGTTTTAATATTTGTTGTCTTAAATTCCATTATATAATAAGACACATTGTACAGCGCTGCAGAATATGATGGCGCTATAAAAATGAACAATAATAATAACACATTGTACAGTGTGGCGGTATATGATGGTGCTATATAAATCAATAATAACAACACACATTGTACAGCACTGCGGAGTATGATGGCGCTATATAAATAATGATAAAACACATTGCACAGTGCTGCAGAATAGGATGGCGATATATAAATAATAATAACACACATTGTACAGTGCTGTGGAATATGATGGCGCTATATAAATAAGAGTCGGCGGCTCTGGCACACAGGAATGAAAGTAGAAACATAGAAACATAGAAAGTGACGGCAGATAAGAACCAGCAGGCCCATCCAGTCTGCCCAACCTCTGAGTACTTTCCTTTAGTACTTGCCCTTATCCTATATCTAGCTTGGCCTTATGCCTATCCCATGCTTGGTTAAATGACTTTACCGTATTAACATATACCACTTCTGCTGGAAGGCTATTCCATGCGTCCACTACCCTTTCCGTAAAGTAATATTTTCTGATGTTACCATTAAACCTTTGCCCCTCTAGTTTATGGTTGTGTCCTCTTGTTGTGGTAGTATTTCTCCTTTTAACCCCTTAAGGACCGGGCTCATTTTTTCTTTTTGTACCCTGTGGGACCGAGGCTGTTTTAACACTTTTGTGGTGCTTGTGTTCAGCTGTAATTTCCTCCTCACCCATTTAGTGTACCCACACAAGTTATATATTGTCTTTTTCAGGACAAGATGGGCTTTCTTCAGATACCATTGATCGTATCATCTTATTTACTATAAAAAAAAACAAAAAAAAAACATGGTGAAAAATTAAAAAAAACACATTTTATGACTTTTATTTGAAAAATCTTTTACTCACCTAAAAAAGCAAGTAAAAAAACGAGCTAAATAGATGCTACTACTTGTCCTGAGTTTAGAAATACCCAATGTTTTTAGGTTTTTTTGGGCAATAAGTACAAGCAGTGTTTTATGATTTCCAAACCTTTTTTAACAAATCCGGCCATTCTGCCTCCATCTCCTCTTTGGAATATCTTTGAAGCCGGTTAACTCAATTTAACCCATCCAAACCATATATTTTTGAAAACTAGACACCCCAGGGTATTTCAAGTGCTGTTACCGTATTTGCTCGATTAGAAGACGAGGTTTTTTTCAGAGCAAATGCTCTCTCATTTGTCTGCGTCCGTCGCATAGACCTTCCCCGACTGTCAGAGATCAGAGTTCCCCGCACTGGTGCCGCACCGGTGCGGGGAACTCTGATCTCTGACAGCCGGGGAAAGTATACGCGACGGACGCATACAAACCCCCGCTGCTAGCCACACCTCCTTCCGGCTGCTGCAGAAGGCGACGTCAACCCGCTGCCCCGGCTGGAAGCACCGGTAGGAGAGGGGGGAGAGCGGGGGAAGGGGGTGAGAGAGAGGGGGGGAGAGAGAGAGAGAGAGGGAGAGAGAGAGAGAGAGAGAGTGTGTATGTTTGTGTTTGTTAAATGGGGGTATAGGGTGTGTGTGTGTTAAATGGGGGTATAGGGTGTGTGTGTGTGTTAAATGGGGGTATAGGGTGTGTGTGTGTTAAATGGGGGTATAGGGTGTGTGTGTGTGTTAAATGGGGGCATAGGGCATTTCTGGAGTGACGTTAAGGGGGCATTTAATAGAGCACTCTGCCTCCTGAAATGCCTTATACCTCCCTATATGCCACTCTGCCCCATAATATGCCTTTTAACCCCCTAAATGGCAGAGTGGCATATCGGGGTATAAGGCATTTCTGGAGGCAGAGTGCTCTATACAATGCCTTTTAACTCCCTTAATGCCACTCTGCCTCCTGAAATGCCTTATACCTCCCTATGAGCCACTCTGCCCCATAATATGCATTTTAACCCCCTAAATGCCAGAATGGGATATAGGGGTATAAGGCATTTCTGGAGGCAGAGTGGCACATAGGAGGTCAAAAGGCATACCATGGGGCACAGTGGCATATAGAGGGTTAAAAGGCATATCATGGGCCACAGTGCCATATTGGAGTGGCAAGCCTGGGGGCAGATCTGCGTAACTGGGGGACAGGTTGGAAAATACAAGAAATAAAAACAAAAAAAATCTTTTTCTCAATCATAGCTTTTATTAAAAAAAATAGTTTACATGAATTAACATTTACTGGTAAAACTTTTTTCCTTTGGGGTCGTCTTATATTCAGGCTTTTTCTTTTTTTCCTAAGTTAATATTCAGATTTTGGGGGGTCGTCTTATAATCAGGGTCGTCTTATAATCGAGCAAATACGGTATTTTAACCCTTTCCATGCACCAATTATACAACCACACTTTGTCAAACTTTGTAATAGTAATTCTTTTTATTTATTTTTTTCACACAAATTGTAATTTAGTTATAAATATACAGGTCCTGGTATATAATTTTTTTTCCATTTTTTTTTTATTTATTATTTTTTGAATATTTTACTAATCACATTGTGATTAGAAAGCTGGGCTCCTTTAACTTGCATGGTTGAATGCAGTACCTGTATTCAACCTGCAAGTGGAGCCAGAGTTCTCTAGAGGGTCTGGACACCATCTAGCGATCTTTTTCAACTTTTTTTACAGGCAGTCACAGCCCGTCTTGAGGTAAGTGTTTGGTGTCCCTGAATGTCTCCTGATCGAGGCATTCCAGCGTCACCATTTAAGTTTAGGAGGTGATCATTGATCGCCTCCTAAACACTTTTAAAACGGGTGTCCGGTCCGATGTTGACGCCCCGGGGAGGGGCCAGACATGGCCCCCGATGCCGATCTAGGCGTTACTGAATGCCTCGACACCGAGGCATTACAGCAACGCCGTTTAAGCGACGATCACTTTCTAAGCTTATTTAATTTAGTGACGGTTCAGGACCGTCAAAGGTCGTTAAGTGACCGTTTTTCTGTGACGGTCCTGAACCGGCAAAGGTCGTGAAGGGGTTAAATAAACTATCTTCCTTTAGGTAAGCAGAGTCCAATGAGTCGACGGTTCTGGCTCACAGAAATCAAGGTAGGTGAGCAGAGTCCGAGGAGTTGGCGGGTCTGGCGCACAGGAATCAAGGTAGGTGAGCAGAGTCCAAGGAGTTGGCGGGTCTGGCGCACAGGAATCAAGATAGGTGAGCAGAGTCCAAGGAGTCAGCGCACAGGAATTAAGGTAGGTGAGCAGAGTCCAAAGAGTCGGCGGGTCTGGCGCACAGGAATCAAGGTAGGTGAGCAGAGTCTGAGGAGTCAGCGGGTCTGGCACACAGGAATCAAGGTAGGTGAGCAGAGTCCAAGGAGCAGGCGGGTCTGGAACACAGGAATCAAGGTAGGTGAGCTGAGTCCAAGGAGTCGACGCACAGGAATGAAGGTAAGTGAGCAGAGTCCAAGGAGTCAGCGCACAGGAATCAAGGTATGTGAGCAGAGTCCAGGGTCTGACGCACCGGAATTAAGGTAGGTGAGCAGAGTCCAAGGAGTTGCCGGTCCTGGCGCACAGGAATCAAGGTAGGTTAGCAGAATCCAAGGAGTAGGCGCACAGGAATCAAGGTAGGTGAGCAGAGTGCAAAGAGTCGGCGGGTCTGGAGCACAGGAAACAAGGAAGGTGAGCAGAGTACAGGGTCTGACGCACAGGAGCTAAGGTAGGTGAGCGGAGTCCAAGGAGTTGGCGGGTCTGGTGCACAGGAATCAAGGTAGGTGAGCAGAGTCCAAGGAGTCGGCGCACAGGAATCAAGGTAGTTGAGTAGAGTCCAAGGAGTCTGAGGGTCTGGCGCACAGGAATTAAGGTAGGTGAGCAGAGTCCAAGGAGTTGGCGGGTCTGGCGCACAGGAATCAAGGTAGGTGAGCAGAGTCCATGGAGTCGGCGGGTCTGGTGCACAGGAATCAAGGTAGTTGAGCAGAGTCCAAGGAGTCGGCGCACAGGAATCAAGGTAGTTGAGCAGAGTCCAAGGAGTCGGAGGGTCTGGCGCACAGGAATTAAGGTAGGTGAGCAGAGTCCCATGAGTTGATGGGTCTGGCGCACAGGAAACAAGGTAGGTGAGCAGAGTCCAAGGAATAGCCAGAATCGTCAGAAAAAACTTTTTATATTGATTTAATCCTTACGAATTTTGAGTTCATTTTCTCCCGAGTAGAGAAACTGAGAAGAAGGTGATTTTACCGTGTTCAGGACTTTTCTGACATACACAGGCGCATATGCATAACAATTTGGTTATGCCATCATGGCTGTAAGTGTATTCTAACCTTTTTAACAACATTTGTACGAGGATACTGTACCATCTTCGTTTACGTCTGTTTTGTAGATTTTATATGAAGATATTAAAGAAACGTGCTTTTTGAAATTTGAAGACTTCCAGCGTTTGTGAGTGCATTTTCATTGATATCACCACTGAGATGGTGCACAGGAATCAAGGTAGGTGAGCGTTTACCACAAACCCGGTAATAAACACACAACAGCCGGGAATTCATAAAACTATTTATTACACATAAACATACATTACAATCTTAAATAATGTTTTAACTATTTATGTGCCTCGTGGGAGATTATTTCATGGGTATCCAGCAGGCTGATCTCCAGCAACTCTCATCATCCTCATCCAGGTTTTGACCTGATGATGTCTCCATAAATATCGGAGCGGAGGACGGAGAACTACCTGCTGCCACCCAGTGATGTATTTACCTTCAGGCCGAAGTGGGGTAGTAGTTACCGCTTCCCGGCCTTTTGGCTAAGATTAAGTGAGTACGTGTGAGAGGGAAAGCTGGTTCGTCTGGCCTTAGAGGGCTGGTTTAGCATGAAGCCCCAAGGTTGCAACTTGTTCCCATTCTTTGGTCCTAGACGGAGCACTGCGCACGATGGTGGTGTGTGCGGTTAAGCGCACTAGCCTAAGGGCTGGGGCTTCCTTGGGGAGCACTTTTATATATAGCTTTTTTTGTGCACGATTGCAGTTTTTTTTGTTTTGGAAGATCCAGTCCTCCTGCAGGCCTTATGGCCGGGGAGGGAGGAAGGGGCCGCGTATCCCTTATTGGGTCCGACCCCCAAAGAATTCTAAGAGGGGGGCCTGAAGTTCACCGCGGCCTTAAAGGCACATTGGCACTTTTTTGTTTTTTCACTGCGGAGTCACTGACCCCGGGGCTTCAATAAAAAAAAACAAAAAAGTAGTGTTGCCTGCCGCCCCATCCCTTGCTTACTTTAGGGGGTTCAGGGTATGACATATCCCGGCGCCCCACTTTTGAAGGATGCAAGGAAACTGTGGAGGCCTGTGCCTAGGCCAGAACCCGTCCCTGTGCCCCTCTCTGCTTTGTATTATATACAGGGACCGGCTCCCTGGTATATGTACAGGAATTGCTGGCAATCTATAGTATTAACTATTCCTCATCTCCATATTGTCCTTAAAATTTGGGTTTAACACAAATACAAAGTACAGTTAAAAAAGAAACCGGTTATATCCGGCAGCAGCATGATCTTCCCCCTGGAAATGAGAGATGGAACAGCGATGTCTTGTGATGTCATAGTTCTGACACACAGACGCTCCTGCACACAGACACGGCGAGAGCCCAACATATACACAGCTCTCTGTAACACACATACACTATTCATCTTCCAGAGAAAACATATATGTAGCTCTCTAATACATGTATTACTGATCTTTAGGCAAAACACAAATATTAACAATCACACCAATAACACGCACCGCCTCAAACACGGAGACATACAGAGGAAGAGCGTAGCGGATGCCGAAAACCCTAAACAACTGAAAACAGCATCATAGAGGCATTAGTTTTATCAGGCCGCCATACAGAGTGAGTACATTTTTAATACTAGCGATATCCAGCTATTTATGGGGCCATCTGTCACGTCTCTAGTTTGTATTTTTGGGTAATGAGAACATGGACCAACCTGCTAGCATTCTAATATTTTATATCACGCTTTTCTACCCAATAAAATACATTTAGAGAATTCTGTTTGTAATAGTTTTAATCAGGGTTTAGGAACGTGGGATCATCTGAATAAGATATGTCAATTTTGAGAGAATATTGTCTTTAATAGCATTTATTCTTCCTCACCAGTTAATCTCCAGCGTTTTCCACTCTTTTAGATTTTTATTTGTTTGTTGGAGTTGTGGTAGGAAGTTATCTTCGAGCACTTATTTAAGATATGTATTCCTAGGTGTTTAATGTCATCTTTAGCCCGGGTGAAAACAAAGTTTGTTTATCAAGTTGCATTTCACATGGTTTGGGATGTTTTTCTAAATGGAGCTTGTATTCTGAATATATGGCGTATTCGTCTATAGCTTTCACTATTTCTTATACCGGGTTCTTCAGATTTCCCTTGGCGGTTAGTATATCATCGGCATAAAGGCTCCCCGTGTGCAGTAGTGAAGCATTTGATGCTAGGGTTTTCTCCATTCGAGATGGCCAAGGGTCCCAATGAGAGAAAATATAAGAGCGGTGATGAGGAGAAACCTGATCCCGTTACTCTAGCAGTAGGGATAGTATATAAAGCCTTGATAGCGTCTATCATTCTAGCATTAAATCCAAAGGTTTCTAGAGATTTTAAGAGGAGATCCCATCTGAATCTGTCAAAGGCTAAAGTCTAACGTGTCTATTACTCTTCTTCTATTATTCACTGAAACCTACTTGGTCTGAATGAATCAACGACTGAATTATAATTTTCATTCCATCTGCTAATACTGCTGTATAAATCTTGATATTTAGTATCTGTTCATTAGTTACTTTTGATCTTTTATCTTTAAAATATTCCTCGGTGAAGTATTGATAGGAGATTGTACAGAGTTTGCTAAAATTTTCAAAAACGTAGGCCGATTTTATCAGGGTTCATAACTTTTTTTATCAGTATCTATAATTTTAGTGATTAACCTATTTGCTGTTTGCTTTTTTTAAGTTTATTTGTGATTAATTTATTGACCTTATTCCCTTTATAGCAACACTTGCTTTTAGAAAATGTCACAGTTTTGTTAACTCTGTGTATTAAATGAGCATTGCCAGATTTTTCTGTTAGATAAGTCCGCAGTTAGGTTTGCTTTATTTTGTTTATTTAATCTATACAGTAATATATAGAGATCTAGAGGATCAGGTGTTATTTACATTGTACAGCGCTATGGAGTATGGTGGCGATGTATAAATAATAATAAAATACATTTTACAGCGGAGTATGATAGCGCTATATAAATCAATAATAATAACACACATTGTACAGCGCTGCGGAATATGATGGCGATATATAAATAATAACACACTGCACAACGCTACGGAATATTGTGGCACTATATAAGTAGTAATAATGTGTAAATAAATGGTAATTATAGCGACAGGTCTCTAGAGGTCACTTGTCTTCTCCATCTAATAATTGATAATCCAGCTCATAGGTTGTGGCTGTGTTGCTGGAAATGAAAGGGTTACTGTGGGCATTTATTTATTTGTGGGGTATTTTCTGACTCGGACATGGGGGGTACTAATATTTATTCTGTCCTCGGAATTGGTTGTTTTGGGGCAGATTTTGTGTTGGCCTTTTTTGGGGGCGTTCTGGAGTGTCGGAGCCGGTCAGCTGGCCGAAGTATCGCCCGGATTGTGTTAATTGCGAGGTGCCGAAAGTACATGTTTGAAATTTAGTTTTATTTGTTATACTCCATGTTTCAGAGTATATGAAAGGTGTCACGGTGTATGATGTCACAAAGGCAGAGACTGTATTGTGAGGTCACACCCACTTACAGCCATCCAGAGTTCTATAGAATTGAAGATACAAAAACCAAAAGTTTGTTTTGTTTCCTTCATTTATTGGGATTGTCTTTGGAAACAAGAGTTTGGGAGTCACTTGGCCGGGGCACTGTCCATCCTTCAATTCATCCAGTCTGGGGTTACAAAGGTAAAGCCAGACAGGTTCTTTTTACTGGATGAAGAGGAAATGTCCTCCGGAGTCCGCAGAATTGACGGAATATTGCGGAGGTTCTTCTGGTGGAGATCTGATCTTACTTCCAGCCGGTACGGGGGAGTTGCCCGTCGGCTCTCTATGTCGTCCCACTTGATGCTTTGAAAGAACGAATGCCGCCTGATGTCTCCTTTCACCCCGAGGCGACGCTGAGGGTCCTTCTTCAGGAGATTCTTTAAGATGTCCAGACCTTTCTTGCTCAGCTTTTTGGTATAGCGGGGGTTGCCATGCACGATATGAAGGAAATGTGTCCTCCTGCAATCGCCGGCAAAGAAAGGGTAATCTCCGTTCAGCATGCGGAAGAGCATCACCCCGAAGGACCACCAGTCCACGGCAACGCCATATGCTTGCTTGAGATGTACTTCTGGGGCCATGTAGGCAAATGTGCCGCAAATTCCTGTGGTCTGTGCGGTCCCGAAAATATTTTCTGCAACACACCCAAAATCGCAGAGCTTTACATGGGCCTCTCCATCAAGCAAGACGTTACTCGGCTTCAAGTCGCGATGTATTATTCCCCGAGAGTGGAGGAACTGGATGCCGCACACCATTTCTGCTGCATAAAAGGCAGAGGCGGTCTCGGTGAAGGAGCCCAACCTCCGCAGATATGACTCGAGGCTCCCTCCAGCCATATACTCCATGAGAAGGACTGCGCATCTCTGTGTTTGGAAGGCTGCGTATCCATGGCACAGGAATGGGCTGTTCCGAGCCACCTCCAGAATCCTCCTCTCTCTTATTATGTATTCGGTCTTCATGGCCTTCTTTTTGATGACCTTAACCGCTACCGGGGAGTCCCTGGTAGGGACAGAAGCCAAAACAACCTTTCCAAAGGCTCCTTGTCCCAGCATGGAATGGAAGGTGAAGCCGGAGACTGTCATGGGGAGAAGGCTCCTAAATCTTTTAGCAGGAACAATACTCTCCTCCTGACTCCTGCATCTTTTGATGGGAAACTTTCCCTTCACCAGCATGCGTTGCTTCAGGTGTTCGCGTCCTTTTTGTCCCCCCTGCTGCCCCAGATCTTTGATGCCATCATCTCTGTCATCAGCAGTTACTCTCCTCCTCTTCCTTTCTCTGTATCTTTCTTCCTCTGAACTGCTACTCTCTCTCTTTCTTTTGAGTATGACTCTACTGGCCAAGTGCTGCGTGCTTTCATCTCTCATCCTCGTCCGCCTTACAGCGTTTGTGAAAGCTGATCTTACTCTTTTGCAGAATGTTCTCAGTTTTCTGGGGCAGCATCTCTTTAAACTCCACCGAAGTCCAGAAAGAAGGCAGCAATCCTGCACAGGGCTAGATTTGCTTTTCTTCTCCATAACCGTTTGAAATCGTTGGTAGCAACACTTTAAGTTCGCTATGGAATAGCACCTTGAAGTGTCGAGCGCCCAACTGCACTAAAGGCAAAGAGGAGCGGCTTGCAGCTTTATAGGCACATTCCGATGATGTCACAGAGACCGATGATGTCACAGAGACCTATGATGTCACAGACACCGATGATGTCACAATTCTGGTTTCTGGTTTGCCAACAGTGACCATGAATGACTATGAATTCCGTTTCATGGGCAGATTTCAATGTATTATTAGTTTTCATTTATTATTTTCTGTATTTCACTAGAAGCACAAACACTGCTTAGGTTTGGTAACAGCTGATATCCCTTGTTTATTAAAATTGTTATTAATTCAGACTAATTAATCACAAAAGAAGAAAACTGACAATATGGAGAAAAAACAATCCTAAATCTCATAAAAAACTGATCATGAAATATGAAAATGTTGTTCTTAAATTCCATGATATAATAAGACACATTGTACAGCGCTGCAGAATATGATGGCGCTATAAAAATCAAGAATAATAATAACACATTGTACAGTGTGGCGGTATATGATGGTGCTATATAAATCAATAATAACAACACACATTGTACAGCACTGCGGAGTATGATGGCGCTATATAAATAATGATAAAACACATTGCACAGTGCTGCAGAATAGGATGGCGATATATAAATAATAATAACACACATTGTACAGTGCTGTGGAATATGATGGCGCTATATAAATAAGAGTCGGCGGGTCTGGCACACAGGAATGAAAGTAGAAACATAGAAACATAGAAAGTGACGGCAGATAAGAACCAGCAGGCCCATCCAGTCTGCCCAACCTCTGAGTACTTTCCTTTAGTACTTGCCCTTATCCTATATCTAGCTTGGCCTTATGCTTATCCCATGCTTGCTTAAATGACTTTACCGTATTAACATCTACCACTTCTGCTGGAAGGCTATTCCATGCGTCCACTATCCTTTCCGTAAAGTAATATTTTCTGATGTTACCATTAAACCTTTGCCCCTCTAGTTTATGGTTGTGTCCTCTTGTTGTGGTAGTATTTCTCCTTTTAACCCCTTAAGGACCGGGCTAATTTTTTCTTTTTGTACCCTGTGGGACCGAGGCTGTTTTAACACTTTTGTGGTGCTTGTGTTCAGCTGTAATTTTCTCCTCACCCATTTAGTGTACCCACACAAGTTATATATTGTCTTTTTCAGGACAAGATGGGCTTTCTTCAGATACCATTGATGGTATCATCTTATTTACTATTAAAAAAAAACAAACAAAAAAAAAAACATGGTGAAAATTTAAAAAAAACACATTTTATGACTTTTATTTGAAAAATCTTTTACTCACCTAAAAAAGCAAGTAAAAAAACTAGCTAAATAGATGCTACTACTTGTCCTGAGTTTAGAAATACCCAATGTTTTTAGTTTTTTTTGCTGTTTTTTGTAAGTTATAGGGCAATAAGTACAAGCAGTGTTTTATGATTTCCAAACCTTTTTTAACAAATCCGGTCATTCTGCCTCCATCTCCTCTTTGGAATATCTTTGAAGCCGGTTAACTCAATTTAACCCATTCAAACCATATATTTTTGAAAACTAGACACCCCAGGGTATTTCAAGTGCTGTTATTTTAACCCTTTCCATGCACCAATTATACAACCACACTTTGTCAAACTTTGTAATAGTAATTCTTTTTATTAATTTTTTTCACACAAATTGTAATTTAGTAATAAATATACAGGTCCTGGTATATAATTTTTTTTCCATTTTTTTTTTATTTATTATTTTCTGAATATTTTACTAATCACATTGTGATTAGAAAGCTGGGCTCCTTTGACTTGCATGGATGAATGCAGTACCTGTATTCAACCTGCAAGTGGAGCCAGAGTTCTCTAGAGGGTCTGGAGACCATCTAGCGAACTTTTTCAACTTGATTGTTTTTTTTTACAGGGCGGCAGCCATCTTGCTGATGGTGAAGATCACCTGCAGTGGCGGCTGTGACCGCTCTCCGGAGCAGTCACAGCCCGTCTTGAGGTAAGTGTTTGGTGTCCCTGAATGCCTCCTGATCGAGGCATTCCAGCGTCACCATTTAAGTTTAGGAGGTGATCGTTGATCGCCTCCTAAACACTTTTAAAACGGGTGTCCGGTTTGATGTTGACGCGCCGGAGAGGGGCCAGACATGGCCCCCGATGCCGATCTCGGCGTTACTGAATGCCTCGACACCGAGGCATTACAGCAACGCCGTTTAAGCGAAGAAAGTGATCGTTGATCACTTTCTAAGCTTATTTAATTTAGTGAAGGTTCAGGACCGTCAAAGGTCGCTAAGTGACCATTTTTCTGTGACGGTCCTGAACCGGCAAAGGTCGCGAAGGGGTTAAATACCTTTAGGTAAGCAGAGTCCAATGAGTCGACGGTTCTGGCTCACAGAAATCAAGGTAGGTGAGCAGAGTCCGAGGAGTTGGCGGGTCTGGCGCACAGGAATCAAGGTAGGTGAGCAGAGTCCAAAGAGTCGGCGGGTCTGGCGCACAGGAATCAAGGTAGGTGAGCAGAGTCTGAGGAGTCAGCGGGTCTGGCACACAGGAATCAAGGTAGGTGAGCTGAGTCCAAGGAGTCGACGCACAGGAATTAAGGTAAGTGAGCAGAGTCCAAAGAGTCAGCGCAAAGGAATGAAGGTAAGTGAGCAGAGTCCAAGGAGTCAGCGCACAGGAATCAAGGTAGATGAGCAGAGTCCAGGGTCTGACGCACCGGAATTAAGGTAGGTGAGCAGAGTCCAAGGAGTTGCCGGTCCTGGCGCACAGGAATCAAGGTAGGATAGCAGAATCCAAGGAGTAGGTGCACAGGAATCAAGGTAGGTGAGCAGAGTCCAAGGAGTCAGCACACAGGAATCAAGGTAGGTGAGCAGAGTCCAAGGAGTCGCGCACAGGAATCAAATAGGTGAGCAGAGTCCAAGAAGTCGGCGCACAGGAATCAAGGTAGGTGAGCAGAATCCAAGGAGTCGACGCACAGGAATCAAGGTAAGTGAGCAGAGTCCAACGATTCAGCGCACATGAATCAAGGTAGGTGAGCAGAGTCCAAGCAGTCGGCGGGTCTGGTGCACAGACCCCAAGCAGTCGACGCACAAGAATCAAGGTAAGTGAGCAGAGTCCAAGGATTCATCGCACAGGAATCAAGGTAGGTGAGCAGAGTCCAAGGAGTCGGTGCATAGGAATCAAGGTAGGTGAGCAGAGTCCAAAGAGTCGGTGGGTCTGGTGCACAGGAATTAAGGTAGGTGAGCAGAGTCCAAGGAGTCGACGCACAGGAATCAAGGTGAATGAGTAGAGTCCAAGGAGTCAGCGCACAAGAATCAAGGTAGGTGAGCAGAGTCCAAGGAGTCGGCGGGTCTGGTGCACAGACCCCAAGCAGTCGACGCACAGGAATCAAGGTAAGTGAGCAGAGTCCAAGGAGTCAGCGCACAGGAATCAAGGTAGGTGAGCAGAGTCCAAGGAGTCGACGCACAGGAATCACGGTAAGTGAGCAGAGTCCAAGGAGTCAGCGCACAGGAATCAAGGTAAGTGAGCAGAGTCCAAGGAGTCAGCGCACAGGAATCAAGGTAGGTGAGCAGAGTCCAAGGAGTCGACGCACAGGAATCAAGGTAAGTGAGCAAAGTTCAAGGAGTCAGCACAGGTGAGTAGAGTCCAAAGAGTCGATGCACAGGAATCAAGGTAAGTGAGCAGAGTACAAGGATTCAGCGCATAGGAATCAAGGTAGGTGAGCAGAGTCCAAATAGTCGGTGGGTCTGGCGCATAGGAATCAGGGTAGGTGAGGAGAGTCCAAGGAGTCGACGCACAGGAATCAAGGTAAGTGAGTAGAGTCCAAGGAGTCAGCGCACAGGAATCAAGGTAAGTGAGCAGAGTCCAAGGATTCAGCGCACAGGAATCAAGGTAAGTGAGCAGAGTACAAGGATTCAGCGCACAGGAATCAAGGTAGGTGAGCAGAGTCCAAGGAGTCGACGCACAGGAATCAAGGTAAGTGAGCAGAGTCCAAGGAGTCGACGCACAGGAATCAAGGTAAGTGAGTAGAGTCCAAGGAGTCAGTGCACAGGAATCAAGGTAAGTGAGCAGAGTCCAAGGATTCAGCGCACAGGAATCAAGGTAAGTGAGCAGAGTACAAGGATTCAGCGCACAGGAATCAAGGTAAGTGAACAGAGTCTAAGAGTCGACGCACAGGAATCAAGGTAAGTGAGCAGAGTCCAAAGAGTCAGCGCACAGGAGTCAAGGTAGGTGAGCAGAGTCCAAGGAGTCGACGCACAGGAATCAAGGTAAGTGAGCAGAGTCTAAGGAGTCAGCGCACAGGAATCAAGGTAAGTGAGCAGAGTCCAAGGAGTCAGCGCACAGGAATCAAGGTAGGTGAGCCGAGTCCAAGGAGTCGACGCACAGGAATCAAGGCTAGTGAGCAGAGTCCAAGGATTCAGCGCACAGGAATCAAGGTAAGTGGGCAGAGTACAAGGATTCAGCGCACCAGGAATCAAGGTAGGTGAGCAGAGTCCAATGAGTCGACGCACAGGAATCAAGGTAAGTGAGCAGAGTCCAAGGAGTCGACGCACAGGAATCAAGGTAAGTGAGCAGAGTCCAAGGATTCAGCGCACATGAATCAAGGTAGGTGAGCAGGGTCCAAGGAGTTGGCGGGTCTGGTGTACAGACCCCAAGCAGTCGACGCACAGGAATCAAGGTAAGTGAGCAGAGTCCAAGGAGTCAGCCCACAGGAATCAAGGTAGGTGAGCAGAGTCCAAGGAGTCGGCGGGTCTGATCCACAGACCCCAAGCAGTCGACGCACAAGAATCAAGGTAAGTGAGCAGAGTCCAATGAGTCAGCGCACAGGAATCAAGGTAAGTGAGCAGAGTCCAAGGAGTCGACGCACAGGAATCAAGGTAAGTGAGCAGAGTCCAAAGATTCAGCGCACATGAATCAAGGTAGGTGAGCAGAGTCCAAGGAGTCGACGCACAGGAATCAAGGTAAGTGAGCAGAGTCCAAGGATTCAGCGCACAGGAATCAAGGTAAGTGAGCAGAGTACAAGGATTCAGCGCACAGGAATCAAGGTAGGTGAGCAGAGTCCAATGAGTCGACGCACAGGAATCAAGGTAAGTGAGCAGATTCCAAGGAGTCGACGCACAGGAATCAAGGTAAGTGAGCAGAGTCCAAAGATTCAGCGCACATGAATCAACGTTGGTGAGCAGAGTCCAAGGAGTCGCCGCACAGGAATCAAGGTAAGTGAGCAGAGTCCAAAGAGTCAGCGCACAGGAATCAAGGTAGGTGAGCAGAGTCCAAGGAGTCGACGCACAGGAATCAAGGTAAGTGAGCAGAGTCTATAGAGTCAGCGCATAGGAATCAAGGTAAGTGAGCAGAGTCCAAGGAGTCAGCGCACAGGAATCAAGGTAGGTGAGCAGAGTCCAAGGAGTCGACGTACAGGAATTAAGGTAAGTGAACAGAGTCTAAAAGTCGACGCACAGGAATCAAGGTAAGTGAGCAGAGTCCAAAGAGTCAGCGCACAGGAATCAAAGTAGGTGAGCAGAGTCCAAGGAGTCGACGCACAGGAATTAAGGTAAGTGAACAGAGTCTAAGAGTCCACGCAAAGGAATCAAGGTAAGTGAGCAGAGTCCAAAGAGTCAGCGCACAGGAATCAAGGTAGATGAGCAGAGTCCAAGGAGTCGACGCAAAGGAATCAAGGTAAGTGAGGAGTCAGCGCACAGGAATCAAGGCAAGTGAGCAGAGTACAAGGATTCAGCGCACAGGAATCAAGGTAGGTGAGCAGAGTCCAAAGGATTCAGCGCACAGGAATCAAGGTAGGTGAGCAGAGTCCAAGGAGTCGACGCACAGGAATCAAGGTAAGTGAGCAGAGTCCAAGGATTCAGCGCACAGGAATCAAGGTAAGTGAGCCGAGTCCAAGGATTCAGCGCACATGTATCACGGTAGGTGAGCAGAGTCCAAGGAGTCGGCGGGTCTGGTGCACAGACCCCAAGCAGTCGACGCACAGGAATCAAGGTAAGTGAGCAGAGTCTAAGGAGTCGACGCACAGGAATCAAGGTAAGTGAGCAGAGTCCAAGGAGTCAGCGCACAGGAATCAAGGCAGGTGAGCAGAGTCCAAGGAGTCGACGCACAGGAATCAAGGTAAGTGAGCAGAGTCTAAGAGTCGACGCATAGGAATTAAGGTAAGTGAACAGAGTCTAAGAGTCGACGCACAGGAATCAAGGTAAGTGAGCAGAGTCCAAAGAGTCAGCGCACAGGAATCAAGGTAGGTGAGCAGAGTCCAAGAGAGTCGACGCACAGGAATCAAGGTAAGTGAGCAGAGTCTAAGGAGTCAGCTCACAGGAATCAAGGTAAGTGAGCAGAGTCCAAGGAGTCAGCGCACAGGAATCAAGGTAGGTGAGCAGAGTCCAAGGAGTCGACGCACAGGAATCACGGTAAGTGAGCAGAGTCCAAGGATTCAGCGCACAGGAATCAAGGTAAGTGAGCAGAGTACAAGGATTCAGCGCACAGGAATCAAGGTAGGTGAGCAGAGTCCAATGAGTCGACGCACAGGAATCAAGGTAAGTGAGCAGAGTACAAGGATTCAGCGCACAGGAATCAAGGTTGGTGAGCAGAGTCCAATGAGTCGACGCACAGGAATCAAGGTAAGTGAGCAGATTCCAAGGAGTCGACGCACAGGAATCAAGGTAAGTGAGCAGAGTCCAAGGAGTCAGCGCACAGGAATCAAGGTAAGTGAGCAGAGTCCAAGGAGTCGACGCACAGGAATCAAGGTAAGTGAGCAGAGTCCAAAGATTCAGCGCACATGAATCAACGTAGGTGAGCAGAGTCCAAGGAGTCACCGCACAGGAATCAAGGTAAGTGAGCAGAGTCCAAGGATTCAGCGCACAGGAATCAAGGTAAGTGAGCAGAGTACAAGGATTCAGCGCACAGGAATCAAGGTAGGTGAGCAGAGTCCAATGAGTCGACGCACAGGAATCAAGGTAAGTGAGCAGAGTACAAGGATTCAGCGCACAGGAATCAAGGTAGGTGAGCAGAGTCCAATGAGTCGACGCACAGGAATCAAGGTAAGTGAGCAGATTCCAAGGAGTCGACGCACAGGAATCAAGGTAAGTGAGTAGAGTCCAAGGAGTCAGCGCACAGGAATCAAGGTAAGTGAGCAGAGTCCAAGGATTCAGCGCACATGAATCAAGGTAGGTGAGCAGAGACCAAGGAGTCGGCGGGTCTGGTGCACAGACCCTTAGCAGTCGCCGCACAGGAATCAAGGTAAGTGAGCAGAGTCCAAGGAGTCAGCGCACAGAAATCAAGGTAGGTGAGCAGAGTCCAAGGAGTCGGCGGGTCTGGTGCACAGACCACAAGCAGTCGACGCACAGGAATTAAGGTAAGTGAGCAGAGTCCAAGGAGTCAGCGCACAGGAATAAAGGTAGGTGAGCAAAGTCGAAGGAGTCGACGCACAGGAATCAAGGTAGGTGAGCAGAGTCTAAGGAGTCGACGCACAGGAATTAAGGTACGTCAGCAGAGTCTAAGGAGTCGACGCACAGGAATCAAGGTAAGTGAGCAAAGTCCAAGGAGTCAGCGCACAGGAATCAAGGCAAGTGAGCAGAGTACAAGGATTCAGCGCACAGGAATCAAGGTAGGTGAGCAGAGTCCAAATAGTCGGTGGGTCTGTCGCATAGGAATCAAGGTAGGTGAGGAGAGTCCAAGGAGTCGACGCACAGGAATCAAGGTAAGTGAGTAGAGTCCAAGGAGTCAGCGCACAGGAATCAAGGTAGGTGAGCAGAGTCCAAGGAGTTGACGCACAGGAATCAAGGTAAGTGAGCAGAGTCCAAGGATTCAGCGCACAGGAATCAAGGTACGTGAGCAGAGTACAAGGATTCAGCGCACAGGAATCAAGGTAGGTGAGCAGAGTCCAAGGAGTCGACGCACAGGAATCAAGGTAAGTGAGCAGAGTACAAGGAGTCGACGCACAGGAATCAAGGTAAGTGAGCAGAGTCCAAGGATTCAGCGCACAGGAATCAAGGTAAGTGAGCCGAGTCCAAGGATTCAGCGCACATATATCACGGTAGGTGAGCAGAGTCCAAGGAGTCGGCCGTCTGGTGCACAGACCCCAAGCAGTCGACGCACAGGAATCAAGGTAAGTGAGCAGAGTCTAAGGAGTCGACGCACAGGAATCAAGGTAAGTGAGCAGAGTCCAAGGAGTCAGCGCACAGGAATCAAGGTAGGTGAGCAGAGTCCAAGGAGTCGACGTACAGGAATTAAGGTAAGTGAACAGAGTCTAAAAGTCGACGCACAGGAATCAAGGTAAGTGAGCAGAGTCCAAAGAGTCAGCGCACAGGAATCAAGGTAGGTGAGCAGAGTCCAAGGAGTCGACGCACAGGAATTAAGGTAAGTGAACAGAGTCTAAGAGTCCACGCACAGGAATCAAGGTAAGTGAGCAGAGTCCAAAGAGTCAGCGCACAGGAATCAAGGTAGATGAGCAGAGTCCAACGAGTCGACGCAAAGGAATCAAGGTAAGTGAGCAGAGTCTAAGGAGTCAGCGCACACGAATCAAGGTAAGTGAGCAGAGTCCAACGAGTCAGCACACAGGAATCAAGGTAGGTGAGCAGAGTCCAAGGAGTCGACGCACAGGAATCAAGGTAAGTGAGCAGAGTCCAAGGATTCAGCGCACAGGAATCAACGTAAGTGAGCAGAGTACAAGGATTCAGCGCACAGGAATCAAGGTAGGTGAGCAGAGTCCAATGAGTCGACGCACAGGAATCAAGGTAAGTGAGCAGATTCCAAGGAGTCGACGCACAGGAATCAAGGTAAGTGAGCAGAGTCTAAGGAGTCGACGCATAGGAATCAAGGTAAGTGAGCAGGGTCCAAGGAGTCGGCGGGTCTGGTGCACAGACCCTTAGCAGTCGCCGCACAGGAATCAAGGTAAGTCAGCAGAGTCCAAGGAGTCAGCGCACAGAAATCAAGGTAGGTGAGCAGAGTCCAAGGAGTCGGCGGGTCTGGTGCACAGACCCCAAGCAGTCGACGCACAGGAATTAAGGTAAGTGAGCAGAGTCCAAGGAGTCAGCGCACAGGAATCAAGGTAGGTGAGCAGAGTCCAAGGAGTCGACGCATAGGAATCAAGGTAGGTGAGCAGAGTCTAAAGAGTCGACGCACAGGAATTAAGGTACGTCAGCAGAGTCTAAGGAGTCGACGCACAGGAATCAAGGTAAGTGAGCAAAGTCCAAGGAGTCAGCGCACAGGAATCAAGGCAAGTGAGCAGAGTACAAGGATTCAGCGCACAGGAATCAAGGTAGGTGAGCAGAGTCCAAATAGTCGGTGGGTCTGGCGCATAGGAATCAAGGTAGGTGAGGAGAGTCCAAGGAGTCGACGCACAGGAATCAAGGTAAGTGAGTAGAGTCCAAGGAGTCAGCGCACAGGAATCAAGGTAGGTGAGCAGAGTCCAAGGAGTTGACGCACAGGAATCAAGGTAAGTGAGCAGAGTCCAAGGATTCAGCGCACAGGAATCAAGGTAAGTGAGCAGAGTACAAGGATTCAGCGCACAGGAATCAAGGTAGGTGAGCAGAGTCCAAGGAGTCGACGCACAGTAATCAAGGTAAGTGAGCAGAGTCCAAGGATTCAGCGCACAGGAATCAAGGTAAGTGAGCCGAGTCCAAGGATTCAGCGCACATGTATCACGGTAGGTGAGCAGAGTCCAAGGAGTCGGCGGGTCTGGTGCACAGACCCCAAGCAGTCGACGCACAGGAATCAAGGTAAGTGAGCAGAGTCTAAGGAGTCGACGCACAGGAATCAAGGTAAGTGAGCAGAGTCCAAGGAGTCAGCGCACAGGAATCAAGGCAGGTGAGCAGAGTCCAAGGAGTCGACGCACAGGAATCAAGGTAAGTGAGCAGAGTCTAAGAGTCGACGCATAGGAATTAAGGTAAGTGAACAGAGTCTAAGAGTCGACGCACAGGAATCAAGGTAAGTGAGCAGAGTCCAAAGAGTCAGCGCACAGGAATCAAGGTAGGTGAGCAGAGTCCAAGAGAGTCGACGCACAGGAATCAAGGTAAGTGAGCAGAGTCTAAGGAGTCAGCTCACAGGAATCAAGGTAAGTGAGCAGAGTCCAAGGAGTCAGCGCACAGGAATCAAGGTAGGTGAGCAGAGTCCAATGAGTCGACGCACAGGAATCAAGGTAAGTGAGCAGAGTACAAGGAGTCGACGCACAGGAATCAAGGTAAGTGAGCAGAGTCCAAGGATTCAGCGCACAGGAATCAAGGTAAGTGAGCCGAGTCCAAGGATTCAGCGCACATATATCACGGTAGGTGAGCAGAGTCCAAGGAGTCGGCCGTCTGGTGCACAGACCCCAAGCAGTCGACGCACAGGAATCAAGGTAAGTGAGCAGAGTCTAAGGAGTCGACGCACAGGAATCAAGGTAAGTGAGCAGAGTCCAAGGAGTCAGCGCACAGCAATCAAGACAGGTGAGCAGAGTCCAAGGAGTCGACGCACAGGAATCAAGGTAAGTGAGCAGAGTCTAAGAGTCGACGCACAGGAATTAAGGTAAGTGAACAGAGTCTAAGAGTCGACGCACAGGAATCAAGGTAAGTGAGCAGAGTCCAAAGAGTCAGCGCACAGGAATCAAGGTAGGTGAGCAGAGTCCAAGGAGTCGACGCACAGGAATCAAGGTAAGTGAGCAGAGTCTAAGGAGTCAGCGCACAGGAATCAAGGTAAGTGAGCAGAGTCCAAGGAGTCAGCGCACAGGAATCAAGGTAGGTGAGCAGAGTCCAAGGAGTCGACGCACAGGAATCAAGGTAAGTGAGCAGAGTCCAAGCATTCAGCGCACAGGAATCAAGGTAAGTGAGCAGAGTACAAGGATTCAGCGCACAGGAATCAAGGTAGGTGAGCAGAGTCCAATGAGTCGACGCACAGGAATCAAGGTAAGTGAGCAGAGTCCAAGGAGTCGACGCACAGGAATCAAGGTAAGTGAGCAGAGTCCAAGGATTCAGCGCACATGAATCAAGGTAGGTGAGCAGGGTCCAACGAGTCGGCGGGTCTGGTGTACAGACCCCAAGCAGTCGACGCACAGGAATCAAGGTAAGTGAGCAGAGTCCAAGGAGTCAGCGCACAGGAATCAAGGTAGGTGAGCAGAGTCCAAGGAGTCGGCGGGTCTGGTCCACAGACCCCAAGCAGTCGACGCACAAGAATCAACGTAAGTGAGCAGAGTCCAAGGAGTCAGCGCACAGGAATCAAGGTAAGTGACCAGAGTCCAAGGAGTCGACGCACAGGAATCAAGGTAAGTGAGCAGAGTCCAAAGATTCAGCGCACATGAATCAACGTAGGTGAGCAGAGTCCAAGGAGTCGACCCACAGGAATCAAGGTAAGTGAGCAGAGTCCAAGGATTCAGCGCACAGGAATCAAGGTAAGTGAGCAGAGTACAAGGATTCAGCGCACAGGAATCAAGGTAGGTGAGCAGAGTCCAATGAGTCGACGCACAGGAATCAAGGTAAGTGAGCAGATTCCAAGGAGTCGACACACAGGAATCAAGGTAGGTGAGCAGAGTCTAAGGAGTCGACGCACAGGAATCAAGGTAAGTGAGCAGAGTCCAAGGATTCAGCGCACATGAATCAAGGTAGGTGAGCAGAGTCCAAGGAGTCGGCGGGTCTGGTGCACAGACCCCAAGCAGTCGACGCACAGGAATCAAGGTAAGTGAGCAGAGTCCAAGGAGTCAGCGCACAGGAATCAAGGTAGGTGAGCATAGTCCAAGGAGTCGACGCACAGGAATCAAGGTAAGTGAGCAGAGTCCAAGGAGTTAGCACACAGGAATCAAGGTAGGTGAGCAGAGTCCAAAGAGTCGACGCACAGGAATCAAGGTAAGTGAGCAGAGTCCAAGGAGTCAGCGCACAGGAATCAAGGTAGGTGAGCAGAGTCCAAGGAGTCGACCCACAGGAATCAAGGTAAGTGAGCAGAGTCTAAGGAGTCGACGCACAGGAATTAAGGTAAGTGAGCAGAGTCAAAGGAGTCGACGCACAGGAATCAAGGTAAGTGAGCAGAGTCCAAGGAGTCAGCGCACAGGAATCAAGGTAAGTGAGCAGAGTCCAAGGAGTCAGCGCACAGGAATCAAGGTAGGTGAGCAGAGTCCAAGGATTCAGCGCACAGGAATCAAGGTAGGTGAGCAGAGTCCTTATAGTCGGTGGGTCTGGCGCATAGGAATCAAGGTAGGTGAGCAGAGTCCAAGGAGTTGACGCACAGGAATCAAGGTAAGTGAGTAGAGTGCAAGGAGTCAGCGCACAGGAATCAAGGTAGGTGAGCAGTGTCCAAGGAGTCGACGCACAGGAATCAAGGTTAGTGAGCAGAGTCTAAGGAGTCAGCGCAGGGGAATCAAGGTAGGTGACTAGAGTTCAAGCAGTCGGCGGGTCTAGCGCACAGGAATCAAGGTAGGTGAGCAGAGTCCAAGCGGTCGTCGCACAGGAATCAAGGTAGGTGAGCAGAGTCCAAATAGTCGACGCACAGGAATCAAGGTAAGGTAGGGCTCATGTGAAATCCTATGTGCATGTTTAATGTTATGTCCATGTGTAATGCTAGGGCCTTGTATACTGCTATGTCCACATGTAGTGCTATATCCATGTGTCATGCTATGTCCATGTGTCATGCTATGTCCATGTGTCATGCTATCTTCATGTGTAATGCGACGTCAGTGTTTAATGGGATGTCCATGTTTACTGCTATCTCCATGTGTATAGCTATCTTTATGTGTAATGCTATGTCCATGTGTAATGCTATGTCCATGTTTAATGCTTTGTCCATGTTTAATGCTATGTTTAATGTATACGCTTTGACCTTGTGTAGTGCTTTCTCCATATGTAGTGCTATATCAATGTGTATTTCTATATCCATGTTCATTGCTATCGCAATATTTAATGCTACCTCCATGTGTAATGCTATGTCAATGTGTAATTCTATGTCCATGTGTAATGCTATGTCCATGTGTAATGCTATGGTCTTGTTTAATGCTATCTCCATGTGTAATGCTATGTCCATCTTTAATTCTGTCTCCATGTTTAATGCTATGTCAATTTATATTGAACTGGTGGTGTTAGGGCAGGCTTATTAAGAGAATGCTTGCGGTAGAGGCATAATCATCCACAGAGGCTGATTATGACTATTTGTCAGTTACTTTTTGCCATTTCTTCTCTACAGGTATAAATACACAGTTAACCTTTTAGTGTCCAGAGGGAAGGACAATCTTTCATGCCATGGTTCCCCAGAGGTTTCCCCTAATGGGGTTTTTCCTCTCCTGTGTGCTGAAAGGTGACTCTTCGTGAGTCCAGAGGTAACTGTCACCATGATCAGCTCTTTGTGGCTTAATTAATTGGACTATTAATTAATGTTGTCATTAGTAATAAATAAATTAAATTACCATTTTTGTCTGTTGTGGTTTTTGATACTATTGATTCAAAGTAGCTGTAACCAGGTGCGTAACTAG
This sequence comes from Spea bombifrons, assembly GCF_027358695.1. Classification (NCBI taxonomy): domain Eukaryota; kingdom Metazoa; phylum Chordata; class Amphibia; order Anura; family Pelobatidae; genus Spea; species Spea bombifrons. The sequence continues at coordinate 158,415,976 of NC_071087.1, read as the reverse complement.
AAGCCTCAGGGCCCCGGTGCGAGAATCTATTAAGGGGCCCCCACCCCAACCCAATCTACCCCCCTCTCACACCATCTACCCTCTCCCTACCCCCTTCTCACTATCTACCCTCTCCCTACCCCGCTCTTCTCACTATCTACCCTCTCTCTACCCCCCTTTTTAGGTCACTTACCTGCAGTCCTGTGGTGGGGGTGCAAGACCTCAGTCTCGCTGCTCTTCTGCGGTGCGCGCGGCATCACTGCTGAGCTCAGCCTGAAGCGGCGGCACCCAAGAAAGACGCCTCACGCTCCAAACACAGCAGCCTGGGCAGCGCTGAGGGAGGCGGCGGCAGAGGAGACAGAAGGGTGCCGAGCGGTTGCTGAAAACGACCGCTCGGCACCCCTTGGGTCCCCCTGACTGGCAGAACTGCAGGGCCCGGTCGCAGTCGCGACCCCTGCGACCCCGGTAGTTCCGCCACTGGCTGTAACCATATGTAAGAACAAAAATTAATGCAGTTTATCCAGACCAGTGGATGGGGCCCAACCAGTGTGTACTCTGCAGCGCTGGCTACCTTAGGGCTCTTAGCCAGGCATTTCATGCTTTATTAAAAAACACCAATGCACCGGTGTACAATAAGGACAATGTATGAATTTAAAAGGTTACAAATTTGCATCAGTGCGTCTTTTTTCTCATGTAGAGAAGTAGTTTACCTCTCCACACACATCATAGTTTAGCATGAGTAACGTTATAAAAATGTTATAAAAATTATAAAACGCCATATTTTTCATATATTTATCTAATCCGTCACTAAATCAGTTTAATTGACAGAACATCCCCCCAACAACAATTCAGGTGTCCAGACTTTATATGCATTTTGAGCATTTTAACAGTGCTTATAAGGTGTATATTGCCTTTTTGGAACTGTTGTTTTTTGTCATTTAGTATGTTGGGTTTGTAACTGGAAATTTTAAACAAAGAAGCCAAAAATACCACCCAATCTAGGACATGTCACTAGTGGCTTCAGGACACACATGCCAGGCAGCCATTTGGCCACCAATCACTGCCAAAATTAGCTATAGAAATAATTTCTTGAACTTTTTTCACCAATGTCTCTGTGTTGTTTAGATTGTTTTGCACAGGTTATGTGTGATGGCAGAGAAATCCAGTAAATGTTTTTTAGATTATGGAAATACCCCATGTGCACTTTCATTGTGTATGGAGGAGAGAACATACTCTACATGCCTGGCTGGGTACCAGAATGGCTTCACAAAGCACTTTTGTTTTGGGTACACCAATTGATGGAAGGAAGCTTTTTAGGGTGGGGTGTCATATATAAAAAAGTTAAACAACTCCAGGCTGGTATCGGAATTACATACATCGGTACATATATTTCTAGTTTCCTATTTTTTCCTTCTTGCTACATAACCCAGCACCCACTGATCTTTACCCTGTTCCATGCTATATGCACATAAGCTTTCTGTACCTCAGAGGTCTTTTCTTCAACATTTCTTCTACACCTATCAATATAAATTATACAACGTATGCAGTTAAGTGTCCATTTTGCTTATAGAGCTCTGTAAGAACAATATCAGGACTTTGCTACACCTTTAATTTTATTTCAAATATTTTAAATACACGATAGATACTTAACATAGGCACAACTGTACAATGGAGCTGACAAAATGTTGACATTGTATCTTTAAAACAAAGCCTGGCTTCTTCAAAGTATACTGTAATATCCTTTTAGTTATACACAATGGTAACAACAATCACGGAGCAGTGAGTGTTCAATGATGTTTAATGAAACAGTAATGCAATTTAAATATACTTGATCAGCAAGAAGATTACGCAATAGCCTCTGTTACATATACAGTTTATAGGGCTTATAACAAAGGAGAAAAGTCCACGTTGGGAGCCCAAATGTAAAAAAATAATACCTGAGGATAGTGGGAAGGGGAGTCCTGGTAGCTGTCTCTCAGAAGGTCTGTAGTGAAATATAGCAAGTGGGTTGGAGAGCAGCTATGAGGCTGAACAGAGCAGTCAGCTGGCGATCCAATGGAGTTGGTAAGTAGCAAAAAGTCTCTTTAAGCTGAAGAGGTGAACGCCTTTACAAGGATCGAAATCAGTAGGTATTCAGATACACTTGGGAAAACGTGAAGCGGTCTGATAAAGTGGAATCCTACAGTAAGGTGCAGCAGAAATGGAGAATAAACTGGGATAAAGCCCAGAGGTATGTAAACGGGAATCCTTAAAGCAATCCAGGTGAGAAACAGAGGAGTAAACGCAGAGAATTTCATTCAGGTATAGGAGATGTTTAAGCAGACGACTCCTTGGTGAATACAGCTCCGGTCTGAGCGATGGGGCCCTTCCTTGGATCACCTGTAGGGATAAAGCACTCCTGCAGTACATTTGTTAACACAGTTGAAGTGCCCAGAACCACTCTCTAATGAGGTTCAAATAGGAAGGGTGCACATTAGGTAAGGAGTAACTAAAGAAAGAGAACTTATAATGCATAAACCATGACACATACATAATTAAAAATACATTAATTCAATATGAATCCCATTATGAGAAATGTATTCCTGGTTTTCATCACATTGATTACAGATCTTCAATTTTATCTGCCATGGCAAGTGGAGCCAATACAAAGGCCCGACAAATGGAGATATTATTATATTGTGGAGCCATCAAGAAGTTTTCTAGTGTGAACTCTTCATTTAACTCTTTTTTAATTCATTTATTGAAAATCAATGCACATTTCCCCCCTTTTTTCAATTGTTTTTTTCTCTCTAATTAATGATATAGTTCATTATGTCTGATATGTTTTTGAAATGGTTTAAGACGTTGTAAGTGGTAACTAAGTACCTGATAATTTGAGCGTTCCTCTAGACATATATACAGTACACACCATCTCAGTGTCCTTCAACGGCAGGATTCTAGGAATGATTCTTAGACATCTTCAAAGAGTTTCTTCTGAATCAATGTCATCGTGAAGGTTCATACAGGTTATCAGAGAAATATGGAGAAGAGCAACTCTGGATAGCTTCACCCTACTGATGGGAATCTCTGAGTGTGGTTTCTCCTACTCTGTAACATAAGTTATATGCACCGGGCCTTTAAAGTCAGTTGTGGAGAAGTTCTCATGTGTGTTCCAATTCACGTTGACACTTGAGACTCCTTTTTCTTCTGGGTACTCTTTGTAAGAGGAGTCACAGCCACCCCAAAGCCTGTACGAAGGACAAAGAACCATTTAAACAAGTGATATTCACATAAAATGTTACATCTGAAGAAGAGACCCATACCTTTCTGAAAACCTTTGTAACTTTACATTGTTTTGTATGTTGCCCAATAAAGTGTTGGCTTTGACGTAATACTCCCCTATCACCCTTGCAATTGTTGCGCTGAGTAAAAGCACATTATGAAGAATCTCAATGCTCGCTTGACAGTCTTATCACACACACACATCAGCACTCACTAAATAAGACTGTGAACTAAAAACTAGATCTAGGCTTTCCTATGTATTGGAGGTCTCAGCAAGCACAAACCCTCCCTAGTACCCCTTCGGCCAACCTGTGTGACCTCTGGAGGCGTTATTACGTGAAGTGATGTCCTGGTACTCCAAGATTACACTCAGTACAAGGATGAGGAGGTAGGTTATTTGTCCCTCCTAAATATTTATAAGACCAGAGCAAAACTAAAGATATAGCTACATTTAAGCATAAATAACCCTTGAAGGCATACATATAATTACAAGTAAAAAAAAACAGAAGGTGCCAGTACATGACCTCATATGTTGAGAAATAAGAAAATCATGAGGATCAGCTGGTCCCCCATCCTTAGAATCGCCCTTATCTGTCTGGGTATTCTGCAGAATCTTTATCAGTGCTACATGATGTACCTTTTCATGATTGCCAGCAATAAGATAACGCCAGATACCAGCATAATACTTCCTGCGATAGACACCATGATGATCTCAAAGGTCCTGTTTGTATAATCTGCTATAGAAAGGGCATAAAAAGTAGTAATTTCTCTCTTCCCGTACTGCCTCTCAAGAGTAAGAGGCAAACATGACTTTTTACAAAGAAAGGGAATATCGAAGCCCCTGCGCTTCTAGGTTAAAAATCACACAGCAAGCCAACCATAGTCAGAAACCATTTGGCCATTATTGAAACCATTATTTTACACATATATAAAAAGTTTTATTGTATAAGTGAATTAGCGCACCTTTTAACTTTTCTCAGAACAGACGAACATTAATGAAACATACCCCTCCTTGAGTACAGGTGACTTAATTCAGTCACCTGTGTTGTATTTGAGTGTCAAGCTAGTTCCCAGGTGTCTATATAACTTAGTATTAAATTTAATCAATCCTTGTTTCAGCCTCTACTACTTCATCTTAAATTAATTAAATTGATAAATTGAATCCTCCCATCACACTATTTGCACCTTTTGAAACAACAAATTAAACCCCTTATAATGGTTAATAATCATATAAGCGACTTACTATAAAGATGCTGTAATACTTAAGATATACAACCCTTCTTTCATCACAGTGACAACTAATGTGTTTTTTTACGCATTGGAATTATATTGACCTTCAAGTGTTCTTCGATATAGGCCGTGCATATAGACAATAAAGTCACGCAAACGAGAACACCTAAATAATATCACTAATGATTCCAGTAATGATTCCGGTAAGTTAACACTTTCAGGCTTGTAATTCAGGTAACTTAAAATATTTTTCTTGAATTTATTGAATGCATTCACAGAAGCCCCAGAGGATGAACACAGAATATGACCTAAACTGTTTCTTTTTACAAATTGTGATACATGATAAATTATGATATTATTTTAATTAATTATGCGCAATTTAATTATGCCATTATGTATTTTATATACCTTATTAATCAGTATGTAGCTAGTATATGATGATGTATTTATTAATCACAATGTATATAGTAATGATTATTTATAACAATCCTTGAACACTGTGTTAGTTTATATTAATTATTGATTACAATAGTAGTCATATTCTATATTTCCATATTATTTCATAATTAACATATAGTAATAGATAAATGCAACACAAGTATGGGGACCATCCCTTACCTCCTCCTACTGCACAAGATTGTCAAGAGTGCGATTGTGCAGCTTTAACCCATTCAATGCTGTATTTTCAATGACACAATTGAAAATTAAAGGAAATTATTAATATATATAAATACAGAATGCATTAACATGAAAATGAGTTAGAAGTCATGGTTAATGTAATCAACACGCTGTAAGTATATATGAAAATAATATAAAAACACATTAGTTGTCACTGTGATGAAAGAAGGGTTGTATATATTCAGTATTAGAGCATCTTTATAGTAAGTCCCTTATATTATTATTAACCAGTATAAGGGGTTTAATTTGTTGTTTCAAATGGTGCAACTAGTCTGATGGGAGGATTCAATTTATACATTTTTATGCCCCTTTGGCAGATATTCTGCATTTTTAACCATATTCCAATTCTAAAGTTCACTTGATTTCCTGTTTCTGGCGAAACCTCATAACTTAGTTGCCACTAACATGTGAGAGAATAAAACGCAGGTTAAAGTGTAACAAGGCTAATTCTGGACTCAATTTTCAGTTGATGCAATATAATAAGGGCATTTTTTTTGAATTTGTTTTACAAAAATAAAATGTAAAGGGCCAACTTGTCACCAGATATGTAGAAAGTATGCCTTTTGTGTTCCACATCTCCAGCAGGTTTTGGAAACTCCTCGATACTTTATGAATAACTGGCTTGGGACTAGGTACCAACAATTTAATATGTTATAGTTTGTTTCCATCGGTCTTAAACAATGTTCTTATCTACTAATACTAAAGATCTATACCAGACACATTTGTGGATGAAGATAGATAATTCTTTCTCCCAAAAAAATAGTTGTGTGTTTAATATAGCAGGCTTTTTAGTTCACTTTTCTTACGTTTTGCCTCTAACCATACGAAACTGTTAGATTTGTTAAAAAGTTAGGGGTTTAGAATGTATTGCATTGTAAATGTGGATCTTATAAATTTAAATCTTGTAGGGCTGTCTCTTATATTGATTTGAAAAAACTATAGAACCCTACGTCCATAAGGTATCCTCGTTGGGCTTCTGTGCAAAATCAGTGATCAATAACCTGCAATATATAGTATTTCTATATCCTTTTCAAGTTTACAATTAATTTCTTTTGTTATCATTATCTAAGAGAAACTATAACCCCCTACATACAAGGATATCCTGTATAAATACTGTGCAATTAAAATAAAGAATAGGAATCGGTATATAATGATGCTTTTTCCATTATCCAAGTTGATTATTTATTTTTATGAAACATTCAATGCTTTATTCATTATGTTTATATTTCAGTGATTGAGTACAATTAATAGTTGTATTTTGTTGTTTTCACGTGAAATCCTATCATTATATCATTATTTATTTTATCTTCATTCAGTAATATGCATATAGTAATGGATTAATCCAATAGAATAATGAATTTTATTGTGATACGTTTGTCACCAATATAGCCATGTATTTCTATATGGATTAAGTCATGTAATCTCATGGTAACTGAAATCTCTTTTCATAAAAAAATTATGAATAAAGTGTTACATTTACTTACATTTTGCAACACTAAAATAAATTTAGCAAATGAAAAGATTTATTAAGAAGCAAATAAAGTGAGTAATTGCAATTGTCTCCTACATAAATAAGTGTTTTCCTTTTAAATTATACTGTATATCAGCAATAGTAGCTTATACATTGGACAGTAAGCTTTATCTTTATTGTTTCATTTGTTTCTAGTAAAGTCCGGGTGACTATTTATCTATTTATAAGTTTATGATTTGAATTGTATACAATATACACAGTAATGCATCATGTCTGCTTTAAATGATTACTAATTTATTTAATCTCATGTATTTTGATATGCAAATAAGACAATGAACAATCAGATATTCTACACTTTAAACTATTTTCAATTTCCTAGATTTTACTTATTTTTCTTAAGTGATAAAACAGCTTTTGTTGATAACAATTTGACATTAATCCACAGAAATTTAACACCAAACTTATTTCTCGTGGTTTTTGTTCCTTATGGCTTAATTGTGGTAATAGATGTTACAGATTTGTGATGAATGATATTGTTGTAATTGATATATATATATATATTGTTTGAAATCAAATCATTAGTGATTATCACTGATTAGTATGAATCACTTGAATGCAATAATTAGTTAATTGTATCGGCTGTTTGCAACTTCTGAGTAAGTGCCGTTTAAGGCAATTATGTGTATGTATTGCCCCTTTATTGCACATTAAGTATTTTTTTTTACTGATGTTGGAGTGTAAAGCCTATCTGTCAGTGGGAAGTGTATTATACATAATGTGTAAATTATGCAGCATTAACCCCATAGGCAGCTTCAGGGATGAAATCCAGAATTTCTTAAACCCCCATAAGAGTGTGGAGAGCAGCCCTGACCTCCTCCTACTGCACAATCATTACATGAGAGTGACGGTGCAGCGGTAACCCCCCCCCCCAATGATGCAATTGCAAATACATGATCAGTGCAATGAAGAGTTATTCGGGGAGTTTACCTGTATTATCAATCTCATTAAAGACGGTAGTTAAATCTCTTTATACAATCTCTCAGCAACTCATAGAATAGGTCTTTAAATCCACCGGGACCTCGGGTTTTATTACGTTTTAACTCATCAATGCATCTAGAGTATTCCGCTTCTAATATTGGGACGTTTAAAACTTGGAGCTGTTTATCAGTTACTTTAGGTTGTATCCATGGTGTGCCATGAGATTGTACGTTTGCTCATATTTTCAAAAAGCTAGACTAATTTTATCAGTGGTCATAGTTATTTTATCATTATAATTTTAGTGATGAACCAATCAGCCTTATTCCCTTTCTTGTACCCATTCCATAATTGTATTAATTGTAATTATTAAATGTTAGATTATCAGTTTTTAGCAATTTTGTTAGATAATTCTGCACCTGGGTTTTCTTTATTTTGTTTGTTTAATCTATATAGATATATAGGGAGATCTGGGAGATCAGATGTTTTTCTTTCCTCTATTGATAACGAGTTTTAGAATGTGGCCGCTTATCACTCTTATCACTTTTAAAAATGCATCAAGTTACGGCCGACACCTCATTATATGGATCTGCTTGGAAATATAAGCCTTGGATTCACCTAATTCATTACAATCTGGTGGGTTTAAAAAACAAAACAGCTCAAATTAAGTATATAACCGGTATCAGTGGAATTTTGGCATGATATTTTGAATTTATTGACAGCGGTGGTTGCATGCTGAACAAATTCCATAAAGCCCACCCCAGATGTTAGGTTTGGACTCCGAGAAGATGTTTGGCATGGTGACATGGTCTAATTTCAGTATTTTGGCCAACCTATTTTTAGACTTAATAATAAATCGCTATTATTATCCCTGCATTAGTATCACCATAAATAGCAGGGATTGCCCCTTATAATACTGGAATATATAGACTATATTGCTTTTCTCACCGATTGATGCTAAATTCATATATTTAGTAAAACAGTATGAATCATTTATTAAAAACTATAGCATACGAAAAAGGTTTATGTAAATGCTTACTAAATTAAATTGACAATATACCATCATAATCTAACACACACGTCGGGCATATATATATATATATACGGCACATATTATAAGGTGTAAATTGCAGCTCAGAAACGGTTATTTATTTATTTTTTTACATTATGCTGAGTTTGTAACTGGAAATGGCAACAAAGAAACCCAAAAACGATTCACAAACATATAGTTCTGTAAAACAGGCAACCCAGTATATGTCGCCAGCGGCTTCCTGACACTTGCTATCCTGCAAAGCTATGTCGTGTTAAGGATTTTTCGCACAGGTTATGTTGTTATGGCAGAGAAGTTCAGATGCATCTCCAGATTACTACCTCATATCCTTCTCAACAACCAGAAGACAGCGTGGACCTCTGTACAGCCGAACATTCATGCAGATGTCTGCTGAGAAGCTTTAATAAAATTTTATTAAAATATATATATATATATATATATTTATTTTTTTTTTAAATTACTCAACAATCTGGTTCCTAAAAACTCACCTCTGGGAGCAGATTTTAAAAAATTACATTACGCAAATGATTTTAACCTGTAAATAAAAGGGGTGTTTTACTAAAGTGAGGGCTCCAGCTCAGGGCTCAGCAGGCAGCTCCCTATCTTCCCTGCTTTAGACAGAGGCTGTCACCTTGCCAGCGAGGCAGCCTTAAATGTTGTAAATGTATATATTTTCAATAGCCATTAACAGGGAAGGCTCTATAGCAGAGGGGCTGGTGTTGGAATTACAGATAAAATGATTAAGGACAGCTGAAAATCTGTAATTTAACTTTATTCATAAAAACAGGAATCCAACCATTCTAACAGCAAAATGTATTATGTTGCTTAATCTACTTTTGATAAAAGCATTAAAGTAGTATAATGCTACCCACGTTTTTAGCTTGGTAGATCATGGGGTTTATTTGTTAAAGTAGGATTTTAACTTTGTGATCTTGCTTTCCGGTATGAAGGGCCAACGCCAGCAAGCTTTTCCTGTAGGAAGGAAGGACTAAGCAATTTTATTGAATAAATCCACAATTATTATACTCTTGAATTAGATAAGCGCAGACATGCTTCATTATAAGTTGACATGAATTCCAGAAACATAGCATAAAATATAAAAAAAAATATGGTCCAAATAGCCTTAAAGTTATTTATTTAAATAAATATATATATTTATTTTATTTATGTGGAATGCGATATATAAATAATTACAAAGATTTCTTTTTTTTTTTTTTTATTAGACCACATCACATACAATATATATAAAAAAGAAACATCATATATCAGCCGAAAGTACATATAATAAATATAGCAGCATATAAATATACAAATATTCATAATTCCCATTCAGTTTACACGGAATGGAGCAGCAAGTATTTCCAGCATTTTTATATAAATAAGTTATTGATGCGTCTAAAATTGCAATATAAAACATATACAACACAATTAGACCGGGAATACAACAAATCTTCCCAGTCTATAGCCCGCAACAGAGAAAAACAAAAGAGAAAAAAAGACAAACCATCCACACCATCCATTCACACTGTCAAGCCAAGTTAATGTAGTCAGTAAATTTATATATTGTATTAAATCAATTGCTATCAAGGAAGAATATCAGGGTACCGAATCAGCCATGGTCTCCAAATGTTATAAAATTTCTGTGGACACTGATGAGAAAGAAAAAAGCCGCGTTCCATCAAGCATTGATGGCTGATTTGGTTCACAACGTGATCCAAAGAGATAAATGATGATTGTAGCCATTGTCTAGCTAGAATTATCTTCATGGCTAACAAGCATTGTACTATAAAGGCCCTTTGGTTAAACCGAAATTCTTTTAAATCAAAATGTAGTAGGGCTCTTTGCATGGTAGGTACTACCTTTTGGTTCAAAGTATCAGAAATAAGCTTAAAAATATCTTGCCAAATAGGTTGAATCTGAAGGCATTCCCACCAGATATGAGGGAATGATCCTAAACAAGAACGACATCTCCAGCAAATAGGGGAAACATTAGAGTTAAATTTACATTGTTTCACCGGGGTTATATACCATCTCCACATTATCTTGTAATGCAATTCAATCATATTGAGACAGTGCGAGATTTTATTAACTTCTAATAGACTACCTATCCATATGTTTAAATCGATCAAACACTTTAAATCTGATTGCCATGATTTTAATGCTGTATGAACAAGGGGAGTTTCTATTTCTTCGAGCAGCATATAACACTTTTTTAGGCTTTTAAAAATAATCTCTGTAGAAAACAGATCGCTTATATTTTGGCTCAGAATAGAAGAGGACTGCACATACAAATGAGATCTAACATAAAGGATTATCCTAAAGACATTAAAGGACTCCAGATTGCCGAGTTCAAATTCAACTAAGAGCTGGGAAAGAGTTTTTATTTTGTCCTGTATCAAGATATCTATAATCCTTTTGTTCCTAAAATTAGACCAATTTCTCAAGTTTAATTGGGAGATGTTATACTGAAGAATTTCAAGCGGGGCTGTTAAAGCTATTTTATTACGGAGGCCTAGTCGAGACTTAATATATTCCCAAAACTCCATAGAACTGTGGAGAGTAATTGGTAAATTATTTCTAATTGATTTCAACTTAGAATGATGTAACCAGAGTATGCATTCCAGGTTTGAAAAGCCTGTCAATTCTTGCTCAATCACAAACCAATCTATATTGTTATTATTTTTATATTGTAATTTCAAGATATGTGAGAGCATACTTGCTTGAGCATATCTCTCTAGCGATGGGACATTAAGTCCTCCTTTACTTTTACTCGCTGCTAGTGTTTTCCGTGCTATTCTGGCTCTCTTACCCGCCCATATAAAGTTATCAATATTTTTCTGAAAAACCGTGGACCAACAAAGCGGGAGCCTGACCGGAATCATTTGGAGAAGATATAACCATTTGGGAACTATATAAGATCTAATAACATTCATTCTGCCAAGCCAGGAAATAAAAAGGCCTTTCCACTCTTTAGTTTGCTTAATCAATTCATCACGTAATTTACTAAAGTTAACTTCTATGATTTCCGAGATTTTAGTTGGAATTATAACCCCCAAATAATCGATCTTATCGGTCACCCAAGAAAAATCAAAAGATTCCTCAATGCTCATTTTGGATGAAGCCGAGAGATTCATCATTACAGCTTGTGTTTTAGTGATATTCAATTTATAATTCGAAAAGCTGCTAAATAAATTAATTTCGGCCATCAAGTAATCGACTGAGTTTAGCGGATCATACAAAGAAAGTAAAATATCATCCGCATATAAGCAGAGCCTATTTTCCAAATCGCCGATTCTTATTCCTTTAATGCTTTTATTAAGTCTAATTCTCGATGCTAATGGTTCTAATGTAAGAATATATAACAAAGGTGCCAATGGGCAACCTTGTCGAGTCCCGTTATTTAATCTAAAACGTTCTGATTTAAAGCCTTGGCCAACTACCATTGCGGTTGGTGTTGTGTACAACGCCATAACAGCTCGGATAAAACCTTCGCCAAAGCCATAGGATCTCAGTGTCTGTTCTAAAAAAGACCAGTTAACCCGGTCGAAGGCCTTTTCCGCGTCCAAAGCCAGGAAGATTGAGGGAATTTCATGAGTGGTTACATATTCAACTATGTCAATAATCTTACGAACATTATCACTAGAATGTCTTCCTTTTATAAAGCCAGACTGATCTCTACCAATTAACTGTGAGCACAATGGTTTTAAACGGGCAGCTAATATTGAAGAATAAATTTTAGTATCCAAATTAATCAAAGAGATTGGCCTGTAGTCGGACACTTTCAAACACTCTTTCCCAGCTTTGGGTATAGGAAGAATAATCGCCTCCAACATACCGTTAGGAAAGGACCTATTTGCGCTGATTTCGTTGAACATGTTTGTTAGATGCGGAACTACCAATTTGGACAATTTTTTGTAAAACAATGCTGTATATCCGTCAGGGCCTGGGGCTTTACGTACTTTTAGTTTTTTTATCGCCTCATTTACTTCGCTCTCCAAGAAAGGAGCGTCCAATTGTTCTATCAGTGTGTCAGTCAGCTTCGGCAATCTGGAGTCCTGCAGATACTGTCTCATCTGTGCATCATCTTGGGCTTGGCCTACAATATTATACAAAGATGTATAAAACTTACCAAAGGCTGTCCCAATATTATCAGGACTTGAGATATATTTATCCCCATCTATAAGTTTAAGGATTCGATTTTTTAAATTTCTATTTTTTAATTGGTTAGTAAGCTGTTTCTCTGCCCGGTTCCCAACGTAGTAGAATTTTTGCTTTAACTTAATCAAATTATAATTTGCTTTACTTATTAAACGGTCCTCAATTTCTTTTTTAATTTTAATCATATTCATAATGTCTTGTTCTTCATGAGATTGACCGCACTTTCTTTTTAGATTACTCAGTAAAATATATAAATCTGACAATTTTTCTTTTCCTTTTTTCCTATTATATGCATCTTTTTTAATTAAATATCCTCTCAGGACACATTTATACGCGCACCAGATATTACCCAGACTCACATTATGCGTCAAATTCTCAGAAAAAAACTGAGTGGTCGTCTGGGATATATACTCAAGAGAATCCTTACAGCCTAGTAATGATTCATTTATCCTCCAAGGACGTGGGGTTAAGTGAAATTTCTTTTCTATTTCTAAGCAAACTGGATCATGATCTGTCCAGGCTGCATTTCCTATACTAATGCGCTTACAATCTGAAATCACGTTCGCTGTAGTTAATATAAGGTCTATGCGTGAAAAGGTCTTATGTCGGCCCGAAAAAAAAGGTATAATCTTTATCTGACGGTCTCAACGTCCTCCAAATATCATAGAGTTTATATTTACCAAGAGTAATACTGAATGCATTAGATAAATTAACTTGGTTTCTATTAGGAATACAACCTCGGGAGCTAGTAGTGTCCAATGCTGCATCAGGAGCACAATTAAAGTCCCCCATACACAAAAAGGTTCCCTGGATAAACTTCTGGACTTTTTGTAATGTGCCATTTAAAAAGTGGTTCTGTTTGTAATTAGGTGCATATATGTTCAAAATAGAAAATAATCTCTCATCGAATTTGCACACTATGAAAACATATCTAGCATGAGGATCCTTCTGCTTATAAATCAACTCGACTTTAATTTTATTTGAGATTAGAATAGCTACGCCTCGTTTTTTCTTGCTAGGTAACGATGAATGTTCGAGGACAATATATCTTTTATTATTCAATCTGCAGATATCTGCATTTTTCAAATGAGTTTCTTGAACACAACATACATCTATATGATGATTATTTATATAATTGAATAGCGAGTATCTTTTATGAGGCAGATTTAGTCCTTGAACATTCAGCGAAATAATCTTAAATAAATCTTCCATGTTCCAAATTATTGTGGCTGACAAAAACCTGATAAGGCTTGACACCCTCACAATCCATACATCCTACATCCATACACAAATAACAAAGTTTAAACAAAATAATGGAAACCCAATTACTATTCAAACATCGGAGAAAGAACCCAATATTCTCCGAGGACATAGTAACTCCACCTTATTGAGGAGCTACACGGGAACTAATCTATGTCTATGTTAGGTAAATAAATCAAATGGGAGGGAAGAAGGAAGAAAAAAAAAAAATATATATATATAATCTATTCTTACGGTTAATCATATTAATCATATATGTCTTATCCATATCAAAATTAATCCTTAATCCGAGTAATTAGGAAGAATTGGATAAATTTCCCTAAGAATATAAAAAATTTAAGTTATAAATATAGTTGTATTAAATAACATATAATGTGAATTTATGGAATTAGAAACGCCATACTCCAGGTGTCATGTATTACTTAAAAGGGGTAGGATACTTCTTATCCATATCAAAATTAATCCTACGTGATTTAAAAAGAATTAAATAAATTTCCCTAGGAATATAAAAGATTTAAGTTATAAGTATAATTATGTGTTAAATAGCATATATCGTGAAATTATGGAATTATAAACATCATACTCCAGGTATCGCGTAGTGCTTAAAAGGGGTAGAATACATCTTATCCATATCAAAATTAATCTTAGGTGATTAAGAGGAATTAAATAAATTTCCCTAGGGATATAAAAGATTTAAGTTATAAATATAATTATGTGTTAAATAGCATATATCGTGAGATTATGGAATTAGAAACACCATACTCCAGGTGTCACGTAGTGCTTAAAAGGAATACAATAAAAAAAAAAAAAAAAAAAAAAAACCCCAAAAGTCGCGCATCCGCGAAATTATTACTGCAAACCATGTACAACATTTCCTTTAAGCCAACTCCTAGCTTCATCAACCGTTGATAGCTTAATTGGTTGGTGCTGAGCGGACAAGATAATCAATTTTACTGGGAATCCCCACGAGTATCTAATATTTTGCTCTCTCAAGATCTTGGTCACTTCTTTAAATTCAAATCTCTTTTGTCTAGTAGATAAAGAGAGATCTTGAAAGAACATTAAATTTTGAAATTTATCTACATTCGGAGCATATTTGTTTGCTGCCAATAATATTTTCTGTCGCATAAAGAAAGTTGAGAAACGGATAATTATATCCCTGGGTTTTCCTTCAGCAATATTCTTTGGTTTTAACGTTCTGTGTACACGTTCAATCATATCATCTCTATCAACATCGCGGATGCCCATATCTAAAAACAATTCTTTCAAGTAAGATCTGATAGAGTCCTGCTTAATGTCCTCCGAAATGCCACGTATTCTTAAGTTCTTCCTGCGCGTGCGATCCTCGGCATCATTCAATTTTTGTTCCAGATTCCTTATAAGATTCTCTTTGTGGTTCAGGTCATCTTTAATTGATTTTAACTCTAATTCAAGAAACTCATTCTTTTGCATAATTAGATTCAGACATTCTTGCGTTTTTTTAAATTCACTTTTCCACTCCGTGTTCACTTTCATAAGTTCCTCTTTAAATGAGTTCAACTGAGATTCCATACATAATTGCAAATATTGTTTGGTAATCATTTGAGTAGATTGTGCTGCAGGACTTAAAGAGTGTCTTCCAATTTCATCTATAGTAGAATCAGATAGACACAGATTCCTCCATTTTCCTATGAGCCTGGGGTGAAAATAACGTAGAAATCTTTTTTTCTTTTTTTTGGTCTAGATCTCTTTTTTCTCTTTTTTTTGATTTTGGATCCTCTCTTTTGGAAGCCATCGTGTCCACTTTAATTTTTGTGAATTTCAAGATAAACTAATAAAGAATTTGTGACTATATATATATATATTTTTTTTTTTATTTTTTTTTTCCTCTTTTTTCCTTTTTTTCTTTGTCTTTTTTTTCTGTTTGTTTTTTTTTTTTTTTCTCCCCTTTTGTTTGTTTTTCCTTTTTTCTCTCTCTTTCTCTTTTTTCCTTTCCCTTTTCTTCTTATAACCACAATACAACTAATACGTGATAATCAAATATTTATAAATTCATTAGTGAAATATGTGTCGCAATGTAGATCAGAGTATATTAGCCCAAAATCCGTTGTTTATATATAGACCATGATCCACTTGTTCATCAAAATCAAGATCACAAAGACAAATCAGATTTCACCTCCCTCAAGGCTTAATTAAATTACGGTGTCCAATTCCAGCATGATTATTATAATTCAGTAATTAAATTAGATTTCAACATGATTAGAAGATGCAATCCATATCACATAGTGGGGATAGACTAGATCAATTAATTCCTTCCAAATCTGAATTCATATGTATAGATAGTGAGTTGGTCTCATAATTGATGACATGATTGATAAAGTTAAATTAATGAGGTTTGTATCGCAATATTGATCAAAGTATTTCAGTAAGTAAAATAAATTTCAACATGATTAGAAGATGCATCCGTGTCACGTGGTAAAGATAAATAGGATCAGTTAATTCCATCCAGATCTAAATTCATGTATAGAAATAGTGGACTGATAACATAATTAATGACATGATTGGTAAGGTTAAATTCATGTAAGGGGGTCAATTTTCTTTCTCCTGCGTAACTTGATTGCGTTATAAAGTCTATTCACAACATAATTAAATTATAAAATCTGTTCCAACATGATTATTGTCCTTTCAATAGGGTTTTTTTTTTTTTTTTCCAGTGGTAATCTCATTTAAATATGATGTCAGATTAGAATGTCCTCCATCATGATTATAAATAAATAAATTCCAAAATAGTTCCAATCATGATTAGCAAGAAGAATAAATAAAAAGTACTTTTGACGATTCCATGAACTCTGGAGGTCCCACTCGATCTGCTGCCACAGCACCTCAGGATCAAAAATCTGTAGCGCTTTTTCCCGCCAGGGCAAAATATCAAATATCAGGTATTAATTCCTCTCGGTCTCACTCCAGCTTCCACCATGTCGGCAATATAGCCGAATCTTTCAATATGGAGCATCAATCGGTGGCTGCCACACCACAGGATATTCTCCCGGGGTTGCTGCAATCGACGAATTTTTCAAAGGAACCAGTGGACGGAGTTTTCAGACCTCAATCGCCCGGGGAAAAGAACCATGCGGAGGCCACACGCTGAAATTTCGCGGCAAGATCATCGGGCATATCGGAGAGGCAGGTCACAGGACGCCATCACCTAAAATTCATCCCGCTCGCTCCAACGCTCCACCCCGTGAGCGTCTCA
This sequence comes from Spea bombifrons, assembly GCF_027358695.1. Lineage (NCBI taxonomy): Eukaryota > Metazoa > Chordata > Amphibia > Anura > Pelobatidae > Spea > Spea bombifrons. The sequence continues at coordinate 158,398,681 of NC_071087.1, read as the reverse complement.
CGTCATCACGCCCCCAACGGCCATAATCATTATTTTTTTAAAAGAAGGGTTATTCAATTACAAAGATTTCTTCATCCATCTACAGTAAATAAATCATTTTCCAAGTCTCTAAAGTCAGTGGCCATTCTTTCACTTTATACATGTCGAGGTGCAAGAAGAGCGAACTGCAGAGCCGGACCTTCACAAACTGTGTTAATCTGTCTCTTTATTGGGAATAACTTCTTGTTCTTGGGTAACATTTCCAGATTCTATTACTGTCCAGCTGCACAAGAAAAAAAATATAGAAATTAGGGTAAGCTTACAAATGGGTCGTCTAGATATACAGTTAGCCCTTCACGTCTCTTTATTTAAAAAAATGCATTGAAAATGAAGTTCTAAACACTTGAGATCCGCAGATACATTTTTGCATTAACATCTAAGTGTGAAAATGCAGATGAAAGCGTATTTATATAAAACGATAAATACGAGTTATAGATATAATATTTAAGTATTTCTTTTAAATCTAAAAGCCCCCCCTGCACCATACTTCCCCTTGGTGATCGGAGCAGCTTGGTCTTGCCCTTACCAGACTGATGACATTTTAATCAGCCTAACATTCCCTCGCTGCATTATGCTCTACCGTCTCTGCTGAAAGACCGTTCACTTACCTACCACCCTCTCAGGCAGAGCATGTATTCTGCACCAGCAGCGAATGTAAACCTAGTCAAAAAAAGGCTATTAGCGGTGATTCACGGGGAGGGTAATCAGACCCCCGAACTCAAAACAACAGAAAAAAAGGTTAACAACACAGAACGTGTACGGCAGAGCAACACAGAATCTGACGGCTCAGAGTCTGCCCAACGTCCCTGCTTTATATCGTATTGTTGATGGAATATCATATGTGCTTATATCATATAACCATATAGTGTCAGCGTTGGTGTGTATGTGTGTATACGTATAGTGCTGGAGTCAGTCTGTGTGTGTCTATACTGCAGTATCAGTGTGTAAATGTATAGTGCCAGAGTCAGTATGTCTACTGTATTATAATACTATATTGCCATATCCAGTGTGTATGTGTGCATAGTGTTAGAGCATGTGTTTTTATATATGGATAGTGTTAGCCAGTGTGTGTGTATGTTATCGCATAGTTTGTGCATGTGTTTAAGAATTTACCATAAGCATGTATGGTGTGTATGTCACAGTATGGCATTAGCACGAGTGTCTATATCAGCATATAGTGTGTGTATTGGTGTATGGTTTTAGCATGGTGTATGGCTTTACATGCGTGTAGAATGTGTGTTACTGCATGGTGTCACGAGTGTGTAAGTGTAAGAATAATGGTTAAAGTTACAACCTTGAGTCTTTTTGGAATAAAATACTCTTTGTACAGAGTGGTGCAGCACTGAAGAAAGGTGTGTTTTACCTTGTATTAATATCCTTTAACTGCAGACCATGGGGTAATAAATGAAAATAAAAAATGATTGGGAAGGAAAAGTTGGCCCCTAAATTTTTTGGATAAAAAACAGCCAATAATAAATGAAAAGCTATAAATAAATAATGTTTTACACGTTTCAGGCCATCAGGTGCTTAATTATAGTGGATACTAAATATTGTTATTAATATTTATTAGTTAACTTTTATTTTGAGGAGTAGAACTGTATATGGAGTTCCTTTACATTGGCGATCAAATGGGGAACATTAATGAAACCTGAGCCACATGCCTATTTTATATTTACCTAATACGCCATCACATAAAAACATTCTTTAATGAATTAAGCGTTTAAAATCAGGGATCAACACAACTGAGTGGTATTTGTGCTGCAATAGTTCTTGTAACATTTAAAATTTAGAGATTAAGATGCAGGAATCAGGAATATTGTTTTACTGAATAAATATATTTCACATTTGGGCTTCTGGTTTCTTCGTGCAAAAAAAGATGTTATCGACGTGTGACGTGTAACGAGTAATATATAGCGAAATTATTTCAGGAGCCAAAGATAAATTCATCCATTGATATTAAAAAGAATAAAAAGCATATAAAGGCAGCCTGCGGATACAGAATGTTAGCCAAGGTCATCTGGTTCGCGGGGTGCGAACAACGGAACAACGCGACCAAGTGAACGGGAAACTGCAGACGGTATAATGAATGCTGTAAAGAATAATATTTCAGGGAATATCACAGTTAACGTGAATAATGTCCCCTAACGCTGGGTGGAAAACTCCAAAAAGACAATGACAGGTATAAGAAAGTTTCCCTATCAGTCATTTAATAACGTGGGGTTCCGTGGGCCCATAAGGGACGGACTAATACCCCCAAGCACTGGGCAGGACTGATGGATGCCATTGAATAATACCCCCGGCCTGCAAACCTCTAACAGTTCCACAAACATTTTATATAAAAGGTAGATCTAAAGAGCCGGTGCATGGAATTTGGGAAGAGATGGATCTAAAGATTCCCATCACACACCCCGCGGTGGGTAATATATAAAGATTATTTGGGTGCAAAGGTTGAAAAGTCCTATCACCATAGCAACGGACGAAACTTTCCTGTTGAATGGATCATTTCATTATTTATAATGATAATAAAACCACCTTTTCGAGTCATTTTGTAAACAAGCAGTAACAGTTTTAGACAATTCAGCTGAGGCTCCTATCTGTACATAAACAAAGTTTAGGGCCACGGCTGACGCCCCTCATGTTAGTGGTACAGGAGATTTTTAATCCAATAAACCTAAAGAAAAGAATCAAAATCTACTTCCATAAAGTGTGATTAACGCCCACCATACACGCAGTGCACACAGTCATTGAGCCCCCATAAACCCACCCGCTGCAGGCTGACAACACACATTTCCCGTGCTGGCGTCATATGACCCCCAAAATAAACTCCAAGTCTGGGTGCATCTCACAGGAGAGTCACAGCGAGGTCTCCGCAAGAGACAGATCTGACCGGAGGTGACGGCATTACAGGGAGTCTCTGCAGAACCTGCATGTCTCACCTGTCGCCCCAACACTCTCACTGCCCGCCCTCTCCCTGTCTCCCCAACACTCTCACTGCCCGCCCCCTACCTGTCACCCCAACACTCTCACTGCCCGCTCCCTCTCTCTGTCACCCCAACACTCTCACTGCCCGCCCCCTACCTGTCACCCCAACACTCTCACTGCCCGCCCGCCCTCTCTGTCACCACAACACTCTCACTGCACTCCCTGTAACCCCAACACTCACACTTCCCGCCCTCTCCCTGTCACCCCAACACTCACACTGCCCGCCCCCTCTCTCTGTCACCCCAACACTCTCACTGCCCGCACTCGCCCTATCACCTGAACGGTCTCTCTCCCTGTCCCCTCCGGTCACTTGCATCATATGCTTTCTGTGCCGTCTCCTCCCGTTTCCTCCACTCACCAGTGTTGGGGAATCTCCTGTCACATCCTCTCAGCTGCCATCACTGCGCGTCCAGATCGCTGTCACCGAGACCACGTGACTACGCCTGCGCTGTGACTCCCTCCATCGGGGGGGCGGAGTCTGCGAAACTGACGCTAAGAGAGCTGAGCCAACAGGGCGTTCCGTGAAATATTCATGTGTATAGGTAGGCGTAGTTTATCAGGCTATGGGCGGTATCTTAGTATGTAGGCGTGTCTCTGTGGCATCCCTTTGCTTAGAGCCGGTAAGGCAGACGATTTACGGTAGACGTGCGTTGATCGCGGAACCTCCGCAAACAGTGTGACAGTTTAACAATATCCGTTATGTCTCTAGTTTTCAGAACAAAAACCCGGTAATAAACACACAAGCACACATTACAATCTTTAATACATTTTTAACTATTTATCTGCCTCATGGGAGATTGTTTTTTTTTTGCTTTCCAGCAGGCTGATCAGCAACTCTCATGTCTTATGATGTCATAGTACTGACTGACATTTCTGTAATAAACTCCTGCACACAGTCTCAGCCCTAATCTTCTACACATGTATGTGCAGGGAGCCCAACATATTTGTAGCTCTCTCTAACACCTGTATTACGGATCTTTCAGGTAAAGCACATTAGAACACATTTTAACATTCATCTTACACACCGCCTAAAACATACAAACACCGCTTAACATTATACTCCGTGACAGGGGGTTACGGGCAGCGATGGAGACTGATAAGGTGCAGTGCGCAGCAGTTTAAGGCGGCCGTCAGTTACTTTAGCCAGTGTGAGAAGGATTTGGAGGGGTAGAGGGAGTGATGGTGTGAGGATAGTAATGGAAAACCTCATACATATATCTTTAGACAAAAACGTGAGGTCTCTTAAATATATAGAATACATGTATAAGAATAAAAACATGGAAATGTCATATGAAGTTCTGGTAACGTGACACGTCTAATGCTATCTCTGCGTTTAATGCTATATCCATGTGTAATGATTTGTCCATATTTTATTTTGTGTCCATGTGTAATGCTTTCTCTGTGTGTAATGCTATATATACATGTTTAATGCTGTATCCATATTTAACCCCTTCATGATAAAGCACGTACATGTATGGGCTCACAATGCATTGGTTTTAAAGGGTTTAAGTACAACCCTTTGTCCTTAAGAGGTTAATGCTATGTCTATGTTTAATATCATATCTATGTGTAATGCTATCTCCATGTGTAATAGGATATCCATGTTTAATGCTATCTCCATGTTTAATGGTATGTCCATGTGTAATGCCGTGTCCATGTGTGTCAGGAGACAGCTGTAGTAGATATACACAGCGGTGTCCGGTATGCAAGACAAGTCCCAAAAAGCGAAGTCAGGATCTAGCCAAAGTCCGTACACGGTAGGGTTACTGAGTCCAAAGAGTCGGCGGGTCTGGCGCACAGGAATTAAGGTAGGTTGGCAGAGTCCAAGGAGTGGACATGTTTAATGCTATCTCCATGTGTAATACTATCTCAATGTATAATGCTATGTCCATGTGTAATGATTTGTCCATGTTTCATGCTATATTCATGTGTAATGCTATATCCATGTTTAATGCTATATACATGTTTAGCCCCTTCAGGATAAAGCACGTACGTGTACAGGCTCACAATGCATTGGTTTTAAAGGGTTTAAGTACAACCCTTTGTCCTTAAGGGGGTAATGCTATGTGTATGTTTAATGTTATCTCTATTTGTAATGTTTTATCCATGTTTATTGTTATTTCTAAGATTTTGTGTTTTGGGGGCGTTCTGGAGTGTCGGAGCCGGTCTGCTGGCCGAAGTATCGCCCGGATTGTGTTAATTGCGAGGTGCCGAAAGTACATGTTTGAAATTTAGTTTTATTTGTTATACTCCATGTTTCAGAGTATATGAAAGGTGTCACGGTGTATGATGTCACAAAGGCAGAGACTGTATTGTGAGGTCACACCCACTTACAGCCATCCAGAGTTCTATAGAATTGAAGATACAAAAACCAAAAGTGTGTTTTGTTTCCTTCATTTATTGGGATTGTCTTTGGAAACAAGAGTTTGGGAGTCACTTGGCCGGGGCACTGTCCATCCTTCAATTCATCCAGTCTGGGGTTACAAAGGTAAAGCCAGACAGGCCCTTTTTACTGGATGAAGAGGAAATGTCCTCCGGGGTCCGCAGAATTGACGGAATATTGCGGAGGTTCTTCTGGTGGAGATCTGATCTTACTTCCAGCCGGTACGGGGGAGTTGCACGTCGGCTCTCTATGTCGTCCCACTTGATGCTTTGAAAGAACGAATGCCGCCTGATGTCTCCTTTCACCCCGAGGCGACGCTGAGGGTCCTTCTTCAGGAGATGCTTTAAGATGTCCAGACCTTTCTTGCTCAGCTTTTTGGTATAGCGGGGGTTGCCATGCACGATATGAAGGAAATGTGTCCTCCTGCAATCGCCCGCAAAGAAAGGGTAATCTCCGTTCAGCATGCGGAAAAGCATCACCCCGAAGGACCACCAGTCCACAGCAACGCCATATGCTTGCTTGAGATGTACTTCTGGGGCCATGTAGGCAAATGTGCCGCAAATTCCTGTGGTCTGTGCGGTCCCGAAAATATTTTCTGCAACACACCCAAAATCGCAGAGCTTTACATGGGCCTCTCCATCAAGCAAGACGTTACTTGGCTTCAAGTCGCGATGTATTATTCCCCGAGAGTGGAGGAACTGGATGCCGCACACCATTTCTGCTGCATAAAAGGCAGAGGCGGTCTCGGTGAAGGAGCCCAACCTCCGCAGATATGACTCGAGGCTCCCTCCAGCCATATACTCCATGAGAAGGACTGCGCATCTCTGTGTTTGGAAGGCTGCGTATCCATGGCACAGGAATGGGCTGTTCCGAGCCACCTCCAGAATCCTCCTCTCTCTTATTATGTATTCAGTCTTCATGGCCTTCTTTTTGATGACCTTAACCGCTACCGGGGAGTCCCTGGTAGGGACAGAAGCCAAAACAACCTTTCCAAAGGCTCCTTGTCCCAGCATGGAATGGAAGGTGAAGCCGGAGACTGTCATGGGGAGAAGGCTCCTAAATCTTTTAGCAGGAACAATACTCTCCTCCTGACTCCTGCGTCTTTTGATGGGAAACTTTCCCTTCACCAGCATGCGTTGCTTCAGGTGTTCACGTCCTTTTTGTCCCCCCTGCTGCCCCAGATCTTTGATGCCATCATCTCTGTCATTAGCAGTTACTCTCCTCCTCTTCCTTTCTCTGTATCTTTCTTCCTCTGAACTGCTACTCTCTCTCTTTCTTTTGAGTATGACTCTACTGGCCAAGTGCTCCGTGCTTTCATCTCTCCTCCTCGTCCGCCTTACAGCGTTTGTGAAAGCTGATCTTACTCTTTTGCAGAATGTTCTCAGTTTTCTGGGGCAGCATCTCTTTAAACTCCACCGAAGTCCAGAAAGAAGGCAGCAATCCTGCACAGGGCTAGATTTGCTTTTCTTCTCCATAACCTTTTGAAATCGTTGGTAGCAACACTTTAAGTTCGCTATGGAATAGCACCTTGAAGTGTCAAGCGCCCAACTGCACTAAAGGGAAAGAGGAGCGGCTTGCAGCTTTATAGGCACATTCCGATGATGTCACAGAGACCGATGATGTCACAGACACCAATGATGTCGCAGAGACCTATGATGTCACAGACACCGATGATGTCACAATTCTGGTTTCTGGTTTGCCAACAGTGACCATGAATGACTATGAATTCCGTTTCATGGGCAGATTTCAATGTATTATTAGTTTTCATTTATTATTTTCTGTATTTCACTAGAAGCACAAACACTGCTTAGGTTTGGTAACAGCTGATATCCCTTGTTTATTAAAACTGTTATTAATTCAGACTAACTAATCACAAAAGAAGAAAACTGACAATATGGAGAAAAAAGAATCCTAAATCTCATAAAAAAGTGATCATGAAATATGAAAATGTTGTTCCTAAAATCCATGATATAATAAGACACATTGTACAGCGCTGCAGAATATGATGGCGCTATAAAAATCAACAATAATAATAACACATTGTACAGTGTGGCGGTATATGATGGTGCTATATAAATCAATAATAATAACACACATTGTACAGTGCTGTGGAATATGATGGCGCTATATAAATAAGAGTCGGCGGGTCTGGCACACAGGAATGAAAGTAGAAACATAGAAAGTGACGGCAGATAAGAACCAGCAGGCCCATCCAGTCTGCCCAACCTCTGAGTACTTTCCTTTAGTACTTGCCCTTATCCTATATCTAGCTTGGCCTTATGCTTATCCCATGCTTGCTTAAATGACTTTACCGTATTAACATCTACCACTTCTGCTGGAAGGCTATTCCATGCGTCCACTACCCTTTCCGTATAGTAATATTTTCTGATGTTACCACTAAACCTTTGCCCCTCTAGTTTATGGTTGTGTCCTCTTGTTGTGGTAGTATTTCTCCTTTTAACCCCTTAAGGACCGGGCTCATTTTTTCTTTTTTTACCCTGTGGGACCGAGGCTGTTTTAACACTTTTGTGGTGCTTGTGTTCAGCTGTAATTTTCTCCTCTAGGAGGTAAGCAGAGTCCAATGAGTCAACGGTTCTGGCTCACAGAAATCAAGGTAGGTGAGCAGAGTCCGAGGAGTTGGCGGTTCTGGCGCACAGGAATCAAGGTAGGTGAGCAGAGTCCAATGAGTCGGCGGGTCTGGCGCACAGGAATCAAGGTAGGTGAGCAGAGTCCAAACAGTCGGCGGGTCTGGCGCACAGGAATCAAGGTAGGTGAGCAGAGTCCAAGGAGCAGGCGGGTCTGGAACACAGGAATCAAGGTAGGTGAGCTGAGTCCAAGGAGTCGACGCACAGGAATTAAGGTAAGTGAGCAGAGTCCAAGGAGTCAGCGCACAGGAATTAAGGTAAGTGAGCTGAGTCCAAGGAGTCAGCGCACAGGAATGAAGGTAAGTGAGCAGAGTCCAGGGTCTGACGCACCGGAATTAAGGTAGGTGAGCAGAGTCCAAGGAGTTGCCGGTCCTGGCGCACAGGAATCAAGGTAGGTTAGCAGAATCCAAGGAGTAGGCGCACAGGAATCAAGGTAGGTGAGCAGAGTCCAAGGAGTCAGCACACAGGAATTAAGGTAGGTGAGCAGAGTCCAAGGAGTCGCGCACAGGAATCAAGGTAGGTGAGCAGAGTCCAAGGAGTCGGCGCACAGGAATCAAGCTAGGTGATGTTACGGTCAGGTAGACGAGGGATCCAACAATGCAGGTAAGCACAGCTAAAGAAAGTCCAGAACACAGTCCGAGGTCGAGGGCAACAGCAGGCAGTAAGGTCAAAAAACAATCCGAGGTCAGGGCAGGTAGATCAGGTGCAAAAACGGTAAACAGGTCCGGGTTCGTAGGCAGGCAGAGAAGAATCGTGTGGGACGGAGGTGGGGTTGCCGGTGCCCGGGGAGCCGGCGTTAGCAGCCGGAGAGCGAGCCGTGGCGGCGGCGGCACGCGTGACAGGTGAGCAGAGTCCAAGGAGTCGACGCAGAGGAATCAAGGTAAGTGAGCTGAGTCCAAGGAATCATGCACAGTGATCAAGATAGGTGAGCAAAGCCCAAGGAGTCGGCGGGTCTATAGCACAGGAATCAAGGTATGTGAGCAGAGTGCAAAGAGTCGGCGGGTCTGGAGCACAGGAATCAAGGTAGGTGAGCAGAGTCCAAGGAGTCGGAGGGTCTGGCGCACAGGAATTAAGGTAGGTGAGCAGAGTCCCATGAGTTGATGGGTCTGGCGCACAGGAAACAAGGTCGGTGAGCAGAGTCCAAGGAGTTGGCGGGTCTGGCGCACAGGAATCAAGGTAGGTGAGCAGAGTCCAAGGAATCGCCAGAATCGTCAGAAAAAACTTTTTATATTGATTTAATCCTTACGAATTTTGAGTTCATTTTCTCCTGAGTAAGCCAGTGTCTACTGGCTAAACGCGTAGAGAAATTGAGAAGAAAGTGATTTTACCGTGTTCAGGACTTTTCTGACTTACACAGGCGCATATGCATAACAATTTGGTAATGCCATCATGGCTGTAAGTGCATTCTAACCTTTTTAACATCATTTGTACGAGGATACTGCACCATCTTCGTTTACGTCTGTTTTGTAGATTTTATATGAAGATATTAAAGAAACGTGCTTTTTGAAATTTGAAGACTTCCAGCGTTTGTGAGTGCATTTTCATTGATATCACCACTGAGATGGTGCACAGGAATCAAGGTAGGTGAGCGTTTACCACAAACCCGGTAATAAACACACAACAGCCGGGAATTCATAAAACTATTTATTACACATAAACATACATTACAATCTTTAATAATGTTTTAACTATTTATGTGCCTCGTGGGAGATTATTTCATGGGTATCCAGCAGGCTGATCTCCAGCAACTCTCATCATCCTCATCCAGGTTTTGACCTGATGATGTCTCCATAAATATCGGAGCGGAGGACGGATAACTACCTGCTGCCACCCAGTGATGTATTTACCTTCAGGCCGAAGTGGGGTAGTAGTTACCGCTTCCCGGCCTTTTGGCTAATATTAAGTGAGTACGTGTGAGAGGGAAAGCTGGTTCGTCTGGCCTTAGAGGGCTGGTTTAGGATGAAGCCCCAAGGTTGCAATTTGTCCCCATTCTTTGGTCCTAGACGGAGCACTGCGCACGATGGTGGTGTGTGCGGTTAAGCGCACTAGCCTAAGAGCTGGGGCTTCCTTGGGGAGCACTTTTATATATAGCTTTTTTTGTGCACGATTGCAGTTTTTTTTGTTTTGGAAGATCCAGTCCTCCTGCAGGCCTTATGGCCGGGGAGGGAGGTAGGGGCCGCGTATCCCTTATTGGGTCCGACCCCCAAAGAATACTAAGAGGGGGGCCTGAAGTTCACCGCGGCCTTAAAGGCACATTGGCACTTTTTTGTTTTTTCACTGCGGAGTCACTGACCCCGGGGCTTCAATAAAAAAAAACAAAAAAGTAGTGTTGCCTGCCGCCCCATCCCCTGCTTACTTTAGGGGGTTCAGGTTATGACATATCCCGGCGCCCCACTTTTGAAGGATGCAAGGAAACTGTGGAGGCCTGTGCCTAGGCCAGAACCCGTCCCTGTGCCCCTCTCTGCTTTGTATTATATACAGGGACCGGCTCCCTGGTATATGTACAGGAATTGCTGGCAATCTATAGTATTAACTATTCCTCATCTCCATATTGTCCTTAAAATTTGGGTTTAACACAAATACAAAGTACAGTTAAAAAAGAAACCGGTTATATCCGGCAGCAGCATGATCTTCCCCCTGGAAATGAGAGATGGAACAGCGATGTCTTGTGATGTCATAGTTCTGACACACAGACGCTCCTGCACACAGACACGGCAAGAGCCCAACATATACACAGCTCTCTGTAACACACATACACTATTCATCTTCCAGAGAAAACATATATGTAGCTCTCTAATACATGTATTACTGATCTTTAGGCAAAACACAAATAATAACAATCACACCAATAACACGCACCGCCTCAAACACGGAGACATACAGAGGAAGAGCATAGCAGATGCCGAAAACCCTAAACAACTGAAAACAGCATCATACCGTGTTTCCCCGATAGTAAGACACCCCCGATTGTAAGACGTATCGGGGATTTCAGAGGGGTCGGCTAATATAAGCCGTACCCCGAAAGTAAGACATATGTCTTACTTTCGGGGAAACACGGGGGATTTGCCGGGTCCGCCACTCTAAGGGGCCGGGAAGTCCCCACCAAGGCCGGCCTTACGTGTCTGCGGCCGCACAGGATTTAAATTAAAACATCGGGGGTTTTTTTTAACTTTATTTAACATCCTCCATGTTAAATAAAGTTTTTTTAACTTTATTTAACATGGAGGATGTTAAATAAAGTTGAAAAAAACCCCCGATGTTTTTATTTAAACCCTGTGCGGCCGCAGACCCCTAAGGCCGGCCCCTTAGAGCAGGGCCGACCTTTGGGGTGTGCGACCGCACAGGGCGCCACACTCCAGGGGGTGCCAACCTGCGGCACCCGGCACCCCTCCAGAGACGGACAGTAATGTCCGCCGCTGGAGGAGCAGGCTCGCAAGGGAGCGGTATCGGAGGTCTTTAACAGACCTCCGGCTCCCTTGAGTGATTTTAAGCCGGGTTCAACCCGGCTTAAAATCACTCAAGGGAGCCGGAGGTCTGTTAATGACCTCCGATACCGCTCCCTTGTGATCTGCGCGGCAACAGCTGTTGTGTGCCGGGGTTTCTTGTCAGATCCCGGCGCACAACACTGAAGCCGCGCCCACCGCTGTCCGTGCCCTCTGAACCAGGAAGAAGACAGAACTGAAGAAGAGGAGCGAAGAGGAGGAAAAGAAGCTGAAAGAAGAAAGGAAAGGTAGGAAAGCATTAAGTGAGAGTGGATTGGTGTATATGTGTGTGTGGATTGGTGTATGTGTGTGTGGATTGGTGTATATGTGTGTGGATTGGTGTATATGTGTGTGGATTGGTATATGTGTGTGGATTAGTGTATATGTGTGTGGATTTGTGTATACGTGTGGATTGGTGTATATGTGTGTGTGGATTGGTGTATGTGTGTGTGGATTGGTGTATATGTGTGTGGATTGGTGTATATGTGTGTGGATTGGTATATGTGTGTGGATTAGTGTATATGTGTGTGGATTTGTGTATACGTGTGGATTGGTGTATATGTGTGTGGATTGGTATACGTGTGGATTGGTAGGTGTGTTGATTGGTAAGTGTGTGAGAGTGATGGGTGTTATGCTGTACCATTTCCAATGTCTTTTTCATGATCTAATTATGCTCTAAAAGTACATCATAACTCCCATCACTCTCAATTTTTTCCCAATATAAGACATACCCCGAAAGTAAGACATAGTGGGGCTTTTAGGGATAAAAAGAAAGTAAGACACTGTCTTACTTTCGGGGAAACACGGTAGAGGCATTCGTTTTATCAGGCCGCCATACAAAGTGAGTACATTTTTAATACTAGCGATATCCAGCTATTTATGGGGCCATCTGTCACGTCTCTGGTTTGTATTTTTGGGTAATGAGAACATGGACCAACCTGCTAGCATTCTAATATTGTATATCACGCTTTTCTACCCAATAAAATACATTTAGAGAATGCTGTTTGTAATAGTTTTAATCAGGGTTTAGGAACGTGGGATCATCTGAATAAGATATGTCAATTTTGAGAGAATATTGTCTTTAATAGAATTTATTCTTCCTCACCAGTTAATCTCCAGCGTTTTCCACTCTTTTAGATTTGTATTTGTTTGTTGGAGTTGTGGTAGGAAGTTATCTTCCAGCACTTATTTAAGATATGTATTCCTAGGTGTTTAATGTCATCTTTAGCCCGGGTGAAAAGTTTGTTTATCAAGTTGCATTTCACATGGTTTGGGATGTTTTTCTAAATGGAGCTTGTATTCTGAATATATGGCGTATTCGTCTATAGCTTTCACTATTTCTTATACCGGGTTCTCCAGATTTCCCTTGGCGATTAGTATATCATCGGCATAAAGGCTCCCCGTGTGCAGTAGTGAAGCATTTGATGCTAGGGTTTTCTCTATTCGAGATGGCCAAGGGTCCCAATGAGAGAAAATATAAGAGCGGTGATGAGGAGAAACCTGATCCCGTTACTCTAGCAGTAGGGATAGTATATAAAGCCTTGATAGCATCTATCATTCTAGCATTAAATCCAAAGGTTTCCAGAGATTTTAAGAGGAGATCCCATCTGAATCTGTCAAAGGCTAAAGTTTAATGTGTCTATTACTCTTCTTCTATTATTCACTGAAACCTACTTGGTCTGAATGAATCAACGACTGAATTATAATTTTCATTCCATCTGCTAATACTGCTGTATAAATCTTGTTATTTAGTATCTGTTCATTAGTTACTTTTGATCTTTTATCTTTAAAATATTCCTCGGTGAAGTATCGATAGGAGATTGTACAGAGTTTGCTAAAAAAAAATTAAAACGTAGGCCGATTTTATCAGGGTTCATAACTTTTTTTATCAGTATCTATAATTTTAGTGATTAACTTATTTGCTGTTTTCTTTTTTTAATTTTATTTCTGATTAATTTATTGACCTTATTCCCTTTATAGCAACACTTGCTTTTAGAAAATGTCACAGTTTTGTTAACTCTGTGTATTAAATGAGCATTGCCAGATTTTTCTGTTAGATAAGTCCACAGTTAGGTTTGCTTTATTTTGTTTATTTAATCTATACAGTAATATATAGAGATCTAGAGGATCAGGTGTTATTTACATTGTACAGCGCTATGGAGTATGGTGGCGATGTATAAATAATAATAAAATACATTTTACAGCGGAGTATGATAGCGCTATATAAATCAATAATAATAACACACATTGTACAGCGCTGCGGAATATGATGGCAATATATATAAATAATAACACACTGCACAACGCTACGGAATATTGTGGCACTATATAAATCAATAATAATAATAACACACATTGTAAAACGCTGCGGAATATGGTGGCGCTATATAAATGATAATATTAACAGACATTGTACAGCACGGCGGAATATGGTGGCTCTATATAAGTAGTAATAATGTGTAAATAAATGGTAATTATAGCGACAGGTCTCTTGAGGTCACTTGTCTTCTCCATCTAATAATTGATAATCCAGCTCATAGGATGTGGCTGTGTTGCTGGAAATGAAAGGGTTACTGTGAGCATTTATTTATTTGTGGGGTATTTTCTGACTCGGACATGGGGGTACTAATATTTATTCTGGCCTCGGAATTCGTTGTTTTGGGGCAGATTTTGTGTTGGCCTTTTTTGGGGGCCTTTTTGGGGGCCTCTTTTTCTGGAGTGTCGGAGCCGGTCAGCTGGCCGAAGTATCGCCCGGATTGTGTTAATTGCGAGGTGCAGAAAGTACATGTTTGAAATTTAGTTTTATTTGTTATACTCCGTGTTTCAGAGTATATGAAAGGTGTCACGGTGTATGATGTCACAAAGGCAGAGACTGTATTGTGAGGTCACACCCACTTACAGCCATCCAGAGTTCTATAGAATTGAAGATACAAAAACCAAAAGTGTGTTTTGTTTCCTTCATTTATTGGGATTGTCTTTGGAAACAAGAGTTTGGGAGTCACTTGGCCGGGGCACTGTCCATCCTTCAATTCATCCAGTCTGGGGTTACAAAGGTAAAGCCAGACAGGCCCTTTTTACTGGATGAAGAGGAAATGTCCTCCGGGGTCCGCAGAATTGACGGAATATTGCGAAGGTTCTTCAGGTGGAGATCTGATCTTACTTCCAGCCGGTACGGGGGAGTTGCACGTCGGCTCTCTATGTCGTCCCACTTGATGCTTTGAAAGAACGAATGCCGCCTGATGTCTCCTTTCACCCCGAGGCGACGCTGAGGGTCCTTCTTCAGGAGATGCTTTAAGATGTCCAGACCTTTCTTGCTCAGCTTTTTGGTATAGCGGGGGTTGCCATGCACGATATGAAGGAAATGTGTCCTCCTGCAATCGCCAGCAAAGAAAGGGTAATCTCCGTTCAGCATGCGGAAGAGCATCACCCCGAAGGACCACCAGTCCACAGCAACGCCATATGCTTGCTTGAGATGTACTTCTGGGGCCATGTAGGCAAATGTGCCGCAAATTCCTGTGGTCTGTGCGGTCCCGAAAATATTTTCTGCAACACACCCAAAATCGCAGAGCTTTACATGGGCCTCTCCATCAAGCAAGACGTTACTTGGCTTCAAGTCGCGATGTATTATTCCCCGGGAGTGGAGGAACTGGATGCCGCACACCAATTCTGCTGCATAAAAGGCAGAGGCGGTCTCGGTGAAGGAGCCCAACCTCCGCAGATATGACTCGAGGCTCCCTCCAGCCATATACTCCATGAGAAGGACTGCGCATCTCCGTGTTTGGAAGGCTGCGTATCCATGGCACAGGAATGGGCTGTTCCGAGCCACCTCCAGAATCCTCCTCTCTCTTATTATGTATTCAGTCTTCATGGCCTTCTTTTTGATGACCTTAACCGCTACCGGGGAGTCCCTGGTAGGGACAGAAGCCAAAACAACCTTTCCAAAGGCTCCTTGTCCCAGCATGGAATGGAAGGTGAAGCCGGAGACTGTCATGGGGAGAAGGCTCCTAAATCTTTTAGCAGGAACAATACTCTCCTCCTGACTCCTGCGTCTTTTGATGGGAAACTTTCCCTTCACCAGCATGCGTTGCTTCAGGTGTTCGCGTCCTTTTTGTCCCCCCTGCTGCCCCAGATCTTTGATGCCATCATCTCTGTCATCAGCAGTTACTCTCCTCCTCTTCCTTTCTCTGTATCTTTCTTCCTCTGAACTGCTACTCTCTCTCTTTCTTTTGAGTATGACTCTACTGGCCAAGTGCTGCGTGCTTTCATCTGTCCTCCTCGTCCGCCTTACAGCGTTTGTGAAAGCTGATCTTACTCTTTTGCAGAATGTTCTCAGTTTTCTGGGGCAGCATCTCTTTAAACTCCACCGAAGTCCAGAAAGAAGGCAGCAATCCTGCACAGGGCTAGATTTGCTTTTCTTCTCCATAACTGTTTGAAATCGTTGGTAGCAACACTTTAAGTTCGCTATGGAATAGCACCTTGAAGTGTCGAGCGCCCAACTGCACTAAAGGGAAAGAGGAGCGGCTTGCAGCTTTATAGGCACATACCGATGATGTCACAGAGACCGATGATGTCACAGACACCAATGATGTCGCAGAGACCTATGATGTCACAGACACCGATGATGTCACAATTCTGGTTTCTGGTTTGCCAACAGTGACCATGAATGACTATGAATTCCATTTCATGGGCAGATTTCAATGTATTATTAGTTTTCATTTATTATTTTCTGTATTTCACTAGAAGCACAAACACTGCTTAGGTTTGGTAACAGCTGAAATCCCTTGTTTATTAAAACTGTTATTAATTCAGACTAATTAATCACAAAAGAAGAAAACTGACAATATGGAGAAAAAACAATCCTAAATCTCATAAAAAACTGATTATGAAATATGAAACTGTTGTTCCTAAAATCCATTATATAATAAGACACAATGTACAGCGCTGCAGAATATGATGGCGCTATAAAAATCAACAATAATAATAACACATTGTACAGTTTGGCGGTATATGATGGTGCTATATAAATCAATAATAACAACACACATTGTACAGCACTGTGGAGTATGTTGGCGCTATAAAAATAATGATAAATCACATTGCACAGTGCTGTGGAATATTATGGCGCTATATAAATAAGAGTCGGCGGGTCTGGCACACAGGAATGAAAGTAGGTAAGCAGAGTCCAAGGAATCGACGCACAGGAATTAATGTAAGTGAGCAGAGTTCAAGGAGTCGGCGTACACGAATCAAGGTAAGTGAGTAGAGTCCAAGGAGTCGGTGCACAGGAATCAAGGTAAGTGAGCAGAGTCCAAGGAATCGACGCACAGGAATTAATGTAAGTGAGCAGAGTCCAAGGAGTCGGCGCACAAGAATCAAGGTAAGTGGGCAGAGTCCAAGGAATCGGCGCACAGGAATCAAGGTAAGTGAGCAGAGTCTAAGGAGTCAGCGCACAGGAATCAAGGTAAGTGAGCAGAGTACAAGGATTCAGCGCACAGGAATCAAGATAGGTGAGCAGAGTCCAAGGAGTCGGTGCACAGGAATCAAGGTAAGTGAGCAAAGTCCAAGGAGTCAGCGCACAGGAATCAAGATAGGTGAGCAGAGTCCAAGGAGTCGGTGCACAGGAATCAAGGTAAGTGAGCAAAGTCCAAGGAGTCGACGCACAGGAATCAAGATAGGTGAGCAGAGTCTAAGGAGTCGACGCACAGGAATCAAGGTAAGTGAGCAGAGTCCAAGGATTCAGCATACATGAATCAAGGTAGATGAGGAGAGTCCAAGGAGTCGGCGGGTCTGGTGCACATACGCCAAGCAGTCGACGCACAGGAATCAAGGCAAGTGAGCAGAATCCAAGGAGTCAGCGCACAGGAATCAAGGTAAGTGAGCAGAGTCCAAGGATTCAGCGCACATGGATCAAGGTAGGTGAGCAGAGTCCAAGGAGTCGGCGGGTCTGGTGCACACACCCTAAGCAGTCGAAGCACAGGAATCAAGGTAAGTGAGTAGAGTCCAAAGAGTCAGCTCACAGAAATCAAGGTAGGTGAGCAGAGTCCAAGGAGTCGGCGGGACTGGTGCACAGACCCCAAGCAGTCAACGCACAGGAATTAAGGTAAGTGAGCAGAGTCCAAGGAGTCAGCGCACAGGAATCAAGGTAGGTGAGTAGAGTCCAAGGAGTCGACGCACAGGAATCAAGGTAAGTGAGCAGAGTCTAAGGAGTCGACGCACAGGAATTAAGGTAAGTGAGCAGAGTCTAAGGAGTCGACGCACAGGAATCAAGGTAAGTGAGCAGAGTCCAAGGATTCAGCGCACAGGAATCAAGGTAAGTGAGCAGAGTCCAAGGATTCAGCGCACATGAATCACGGTAGGTGAGCAGAGTCCAAGGAGTCGACGCACAGGAATCAAGGTAATTGAGCAGAGTCTAAGGAGTTGACGCACAGGAATCTAGGTAAGTGAGCAAAGTCCAAAGAGTCAGCGCACAGGAATCAAGGCAAGTGAGCAGAGAACAAGGATTCAGCGCACAGGAATCAAGGTAGGTGAGCAGAGTCCAAGGAGTCGGTGCACAGGAATCAAGGTAGGTGAGCAGAGTCCAAGGAGTCAACGCACAGGAATCAAAGTAAGTGAGCAGAGTCCAAGGAGTCGACGCACAGGAATCAAGGTAGGTGAGCAGAGTCCAAGGAGTTGATGCACAGGAATCAAGGTAAGTGAGCAGAGTCCAAGGATTCAGCGCACAGGAATCAAGGTAAGTGAGCAGAGTACAAGGAGTCGACGCACAGGAATCAAGGTAAGTGAGCAGAGTCCAAGGATTCAGCGCATAGGAATCAAGGTAGGTGAGCAGAGTCCAAATAGTCGGTGGGTCTGGCGCATAGGAATCAAGGTAGGTGAGCAGAGTCCAAGGAGTCGACGCACAGGAATCAAGGTAGGTGAGCAGAGTCCAAGGAGTTGATGCACAGGAATCAAGGTAAGTGAGCAGAGTCCAAGGATTCAGCGCACATGAATCAAGGTAAGTGAGCAGAGTACAAGGAGTCGACGCACAGGAATCAAGGTAAGTGAGCAGAGTCCAAGGATTCAGCGCACATGAATCACGGTAGGTGAGCAGAGTCCAAGGAGTCGGCGGGTCTGGTGCACAGACCCCAAGCAGTCGACGCACAGGAATCAAGGTAAGTGAGCAGAGTCTAAGGAGTCGACGCACAGGAATCAAGGTAAGTGAGCAGAGTCCAGGGAGTCAGCGCACAGGAATCAAGGTAGGTGAGCAGAGTCCAAGGAGTTGACGCACAGGAATCAAGGTAAGTGAGCAGAGTCTAATGAGTCTACGCACAGGAATTAAGGTAAGTGAACAGAGTCTAAGGAGTCGACGCACAGGAATTAAGGTAAGTGAGCAGAGTCTAAGGAGTTGACGCACAGGAATCAAGGTAAGTGAGCAAAGTCCAAGGAGTCAGCGCACAGGAATCAAGGCAAGTGAGCAGAGAACAAGGATTCAGAGCACAGGAATCAAGGTAGGTGAGTAGAGTCCAAGGAGTCGGTGCACAGGAATCAAGGTAGGTGAGCAGAGTCCAAGGAGTCGACGCACAGGAATCAAAGTTAGTGAGCAGCGTACAAGGATTCAGCGTACAGGAATCAAGGTAGGTGAGCAAAATCCAAGGAGTCGACGCACAGGAATCAAGGTAAGTGAGCAGAGTCCAAGGATTCAGCGCATAGGAATCAAGGTAGGTGAGCAGAGTCCAAATAGTCGGTGGGTCTGGCGCATAGGAATCAAGGTTGGTGAGCAGAGTCCAAGGAGTCGACGCACAGGAATCAAGGTAGGTGAGCAGAGTCCAAGGAGTTGATGCACAGGAATCAAGGTAAGTGAGCAGAGTCCAAGGATTCAGCGCACAGGAATCAAGGTAAGTGAGCAGAGTACAAGGAGTCGACGCACAGGAATCAAGGTAAGTGAGCAGAGTCCAAGGATTCAGCGCATAGGAATCAAGGTAGGTGAGCAGAGTCCAAATAGTCGGTGGGTCTGGCGCATAGGAATCAAGGTAGGTGAGCAGAGTCCAAGGAGTCGACGCACAGGAATCAAGGTAGGTGAGCAGAGTCCAAGGAGTTGATGCACAGGAATCAAGGTAAGTGAGCAGAGTCCAAGGATTCAGCGCACAGGAATCAAGGTAAGTGAGCAGAGTACAAGGAGTCGACGCACAGGAATCAAGGTAAGTGAGCAGAGTCCAAGGATTCAGCGCACATGAATCACGGTAGGTGAGCAGAGTCCAAGGAGTCGGCGGGTCTGGTGCACAGACCCCAAGCAGTCGACGCACAGGAATCAAGGTAAGTGAGCAGAGTCTAAGGAGTCGACGCACAGGAATCAAGGTAAGTGAGCAGAGTCCAGGGAGTCAGCGCACAGGAATCAAGGTAGGTGAGCAGAGTCCAAGGAGTTGACGCACAGGAATCAAGGTAAGTGAGCAGAGTCTAAGGAGTCTACGCACAGGAATTAAGGTAAGTGAACAGAGTCTAAGGAGTCGACGCACAGGAATCAAGGTAAGTGAGCAGAGTCCAAAGAGTCAGCGCACAGGAATCAAGGTAGATGAGCAGAGTCCAAGGAGTCGACGCACAGGAATCAAGGTAAGTGAGCAGAGTCTAAGGAGTCAGCACACAAGAATCAAGGTAAGTGAGCAGAGTCCAAGGAGTCAGCGCACAGGAATCAAGGTAGGTGAGCAGAGTCCAAGGAGATGACGCACAGGAATCAAGGTAAGTGAGCAGAGTCCAAGGATTCAGCGCACAGGAATCAAGGTAAGTGAGCAGAGTACAAGGATTCAGCGCACAGGAATCAAGGTAGGTGAGCCGAGTCCAATGAGTCGAAGCACAGGAATCAAGGTAAGTGAGCAGAGTCCAAGGAGTCGACGCACAGGAATCAAGGTAAGTGAGCAGAGTCCAAGGATTCAGCGCACATGAATCAAGGTAGGTGAGCAGGGTCCAAGGAGTCGGCGGGTCTGGTGCACAGACCCCAAGCAGTCGACGCACAGGAATCAAGGTAAGTGAGCAGAGTCCAAGGATTCAGCATACATGAATCAAGGTAGATGAGGAGAGTCCAAGGAGTCGGCGGGTCTGGTGCACATACGCCAAGCAGTCGACGCACAGGAATCAAGGCAAGTGAGCAGAATCCAAGGAGTCAGCGCACAGGAATCAAGGTAAGTGAGCAGAGTCCAAGGATTCAGCGCACATGAATCAAGGTAGGTGAGCAGAGTCCAAGGAGTCGGCGGGTCTGGTGCACAGACCCTAAGCAGTCGAAGCACAGGAATCAAGGTAAGTGAGTAGAGTCCAAAGAGTCAGCTCACAGAAATCAAGGTAGGTGAGCAGAGTCCAAGGAGTCGGCGGGTCTGGTCCACAGACCCCAAGCAGTCGACGCACAGGAATCAAGGTAAGTGAGCAGAGTCCAAGGAGTCAGCGCACAGGAATCAAGGTAAGTGAGCAGAGTCCAAGGATTCAGCGCACATGAATCAAAGTAGTTGAGCAGAGTCCAAGGAGTCGGCGGGTCTGGTGCACAGACCCCAAGCAGTCGACGCACAGGAATCAAGGTAAGTGAGCAGAGTCCAAGGAGTCAGCGCACAGAAATCAAGGTAGGTGAGCAGAGTCCAAGGAGTTGGCGGGTCTGGTGCACAGACCCCAAGCAGTCGACGCACAGGAATCAAGGTAAGTGAGCAGAGTCCAAAGAGTCAGCGCACAGGAATCAAGGTAGGTGAGCAGAGTCCAAGGAGTCGACCCACAGGAATCAAGGTAAGTGAGCGGAGTCCAAGGAGTCAGCGCACAGGAATCAAGGTAGGTGAGCAGAGTCCAAGGAGTCGGCGGGTCTGGTGAACAGACCCCAAGCAGTCGACGCACAGGAATCAAGGTAAGTGAGCAGAGTCCAAGGAGTCAGCGCACAGGAATCAAGGTAGGTGAGCAGAGTCCAAGGAGTCGACGCACAGGAATCAAGGTAAGTGAGCAGAGTCTAAGGAGTCGACGCACAGGAATCAAGGTAAGTGAGCAGAGTCCAGGGAGTCAGCGCACAGGAATCAAGGTAGGTGAGCAGAGTCCAAGGAGTTGACGCACAGGAATCAAGGTAAGTGAGCAGAGTCTAAGGAGTCTACGCACAGGAATTAAGGTAAGTGAACAGAGTCTAAGGAGTCGACGCACAGGAATCAAGGTAAGTGAGCAGAGTCCAAAGAGTCAGCGCACAGGAATCAAGGTAGATGAGCAGAGTCCAAGGAGTCGACGCACAGGAATCAAGGTAAGTGAGCAGAGTCTAAGGAGTCAGCACACAAGAATCAAGGTAAGTGAGCAGAGTCCAAGGAGTCAGCGCACAGGAATCAAGGTAGGTGAGCAGAGTCCAAGGAGTCGACGCACAGGAATCAAGGTAAGTGAGCAGAGTCCAAGGATTCAGCGCACAGGAATCAAGGTAAGTGAGCAGAGTACAAGGATTCAGCGCACAGGAATCAAGGTAGGTGAGCAGAGTCCAATGAGTCGACGCACAGGAATCAAGGTAAGTGAGCAGAGTCCAAGGAGTCGACGCACAGGAATCAAGGTAAGTGAGCAGAGTCCAAGGAGTCAGCGCACAGGAATCAAGGTAGGTGAGCAGAGTCCAAGGAGTCGGCGGGTCTGGTCCACAGACCCCAAGCAGTCGACGCACAGGAATCAAGGTAAGTGAGCAGAGTCTATGGAGTCAGCGCACAGGAATCAAGGTAGGTGAGCAGAGTCCAAGGAGACGACGCACAGGAATCAAGGTAAGTGAGCGGAGTCCAAGGAGTCAGCGCACAGGAATCAAGGTAGGTTAGCAGAGTCCAAGGAGTCGGCAGGTCTGGTGAACAGACCCCAAGCAGTCGACGCACAGGAATCAAGGTAAGTGAGCAGAGTCCAAGGAGTCGACGCACAGGAATCAAGGTAAGTGAGCAGAGTCTAAGGAGTCGACGCACAGGAATCAAGGTAAGTGAGCAGAGTCCAGGGAGTCAGCGCACAGGAATCAAGGTAGGTGAGCAGAGTCCAAGGAGTTGACGCACAGGAATCAAGGTAAGTGAGCAGAGTCTAAGGAGTCTACGCACAGGAATTAAGGTAAGTGAACAGAGTCTAAGGAGTCGACGCACAGGAATCAAGGTAAGTGAGCAGAGTCCAAGGAGTCGACGCACAGGAATCAAGGTAAGTGAGCAGAGTCCAAGGATTCAGCGCACAGGAATCAAGGTAAGTGAGCAGAGTACAAGGATTCAGCACACAGAAATCAAGGTTGGTGAGCAGAGTCCAAGGAGTCGGCGGGTCTGGTGCACAGACCCCAAGCAGTCGACGCACAGGAATCAAGGTAAGTGAGCAGAGTCCAAGGAGTCAGCGCATAGGAATCAAGGTAGGTGAGCAGAGTCCAAAGAGTCGACGCACAGGAATCAAGGTAAGTGAGTAGAGTCCAAGGAGTCTAGGTAGGTGAGCAGAGTCCAAGGAGTCGACGCACAGGAATAAAGGTAAGTGAGCAGAGTCCAAGGAGTCAGCGCACAGGAATCAAGGTAGGTTAGCAGGGTCCAAGGAGTCGGCAGGTCTGGTGAACAGACCCCAAGCAGTCGACGCACAGGAATCAAGGTAAGTGAGCAGAGTCCAAGGAGTCAGCGCACAGGAATCAAGGTAGGTGAGCAGAGTCCAAGGAGTCGACGCACAGGAATCAAGGTAAGTGAGCAGAGTCTAAGGAGTCGACGCACAGGAATTAAGGTAAGTGAGCAGAATCAAAGGAGTCGACGCCCAGGAATCAAGGTAAGTGAGCAGAGTCGAAGGAGTCAGCGCACAGGAATCAAAGTAAGTGAGCAGAGTCCAAGGAGTCAGCGCACAGGAATCACGGTAGGTGAGCAGAGTCCAATGAGTCGGCGGGTCTGGTGCACAGACCCCAAGCAGTCGACGCACAGGAATCAAGGTAAGTGAGCAGAGTCTAAGGAGTCGACGCACAGGAATCAAGGTAAGTGAGCAGAGTCCAAGGTGTCATCGCACAGGAATCAAGGTAGGTGAGCAGAGTCCAAGGAGCCGACGCACAGGAATCAAGGTAAGTGAGCAGAGTCTAAGGAGTCGACGCATAGGAATTAAGGTAAGTTAACAGAGTCTAAGGAGTCGACGCACAGGAATCAAGGTAAGTGAGCAGAGTCCAAAGAGTCAGCGCACAGGAATCAAGGTAGGTGAGCAGAGTCCAAGGAGTCGACGCACAGGAATCAAGGTAAGTGACCAGAGTCCAAGGAGTCGTTGCACAGGAATCAAGGTAGGTGACCAGAGTCCAAGGAGTCGACGCACAGGAATCAAGGTAGGTGAGCAAAGTCCAAGGATTCAGCGCACAGGAATCAAGGTAAGTGAGCAGAGTACAAGGATTCAGCGCACAGGAATCAAGGTAGGTAAGCAGAGTCCAATGAGTCGACACACAGGAAACAAGGTAAGTGAGCAGAGTCCAAGGAGTCGACGCACAGGAGTCAAGGTAAGTGAGCAGAGTCCAAGGATTCAGCGCACATGAATCAAGGTAGGTGAGCAGGGTCCAAGGAGTCGGCGGGTCTGGTGCACAGACCCCAAGCAGTCGACGCACAGGAATCAAGGTAAGTGAGCAGAGTCCAAGGAGTCAGCGCACAGGAATCAAGGTAGGTGAGCAGAGTCCAAGGAGTCGGCGGGTCTGGTCCACAGACCCCAAGCAGTCGACGCACAGGAATCAAGGTAAGTGAGCAGAGTCCAAGGAGTCAGCGCACATGAATCAAGGTAAGTGAGCAGAGTCCAAGGATTCTGCGCACATGAATCAAGGTAGGTGAGCAGAGTCCAAGGAGTGGGCGGGTCTGGTGCACAGACCCCAAGCAGTCGACGCACAGGAATCAAGGTAAGTGAGCAGAGTCCAAGGAGTCAGCACACAGAAATCAAGGTTGGTGAGCAGAGTCCAAGGAGTCGGCGGGTCTGGTGCACAGACCCCAAGCAGTCGACGCACAGGAATCAAGGTAAGTGAGCAGAGTCCAAGGAGTCAGCGCATAGGAATCAAGGTAGGTGAGCAGAGTCCAAAGAGTCGACGCACAGGAATCAAGGTAAGTGAGTAGAGTCCAAGGAGTCAGCGCACAGGAATCAAGGTAGGTGAGCAGAGTCCAAGGAGTCGACGCACAGGAATCAAGGTAAGTGAGCAGAGTCCCAGGAGTCAGCGCACAGGAATCAAGGTAGGTTAGCAGAGTCCAAGGAGTCGGCGGCTCTGGTGAACAGACCCCAAGCAGTTGACGCACAGGAATCAAGGTAAGTGAGCAGAGTCCAAGGAGTCAGCGCACAGGAATCAAGGTAGGTGAGCAGAGTCTAATGAGTCGACGCACAGGAATTAAGGTAAGTGAGCAGAGTCTAAGGAGTCGACGCACAGGAATCAAGGTAAGTGAGCAGAGTCCAAAGAGTCAGCGCACAGGAATCAAGGTAGGTGAGCAGAGTCGAAGGAGTCGACGCACAGGAATCAAGGTAAGTGAGCAGAGTCTAAGGAGCCGACGCACAGGAATTAAGGTAAGTGAGCAGAGTCTAAGGAGTCGACGCACAGGAATCAAGGTAAGTGAGCAGAGTCCAAAGAGTCAGCGCACAGGAATCAAGGTAGGTGAGCAGAGTCCAAGGAGTCGACGCACAGGAATCAAGGTAAGTGAGCAGAGTCTAAGGAGTCGACGCACAGGAATCAAGGTAAGTGAGCAGAGTCCAAGGAGTCAGCGCACAGGAATCAAGGTAGGTGAGCAGAGTCCAAGGAGTCGACACACAGGAATCAAGGTAAGTGAGCAAAGTCCAAGGAGTCAGCGCAGGTGAGTAGAGTCCAATGAGTCGACGCACAGGAATTAAGGTAAGTGACCAGAGCCCAAGGAGTCAGCGCACAGATATCAAGGTAAGTGAGCAGAGTACAAGGATTCAGCGCACAGGAATCAAGGTAGGTGAGCAGAGTCCAAGGAGTCAGCGCACAGATATCAAGGTGGGTGGATAAAGTCCAAGGAGTCGACGCACAGGAATCAAGGTAAGTGAGCAGAGTCTAAGGAGTCGACGCACAGGAATCAAGGTAAGTGAGCAGAGTCCAAGGAGTCGACGCACAGGAATTAAGGTAAGTGAGCAGAGTCAAAGGAGTCGACGCACAGGAATCAAGGTAAGTGAGCAGAGTCCAAGGAGTCGTTGCACAGGAATCAAGGTAGGTGACCAGAGTCCAAGGAGTCGACGCACAGGAATCAAGGTAGGTGACCAGAGTCCAAGGAGTCGACGCACAGGAATCAAGGTAGGTGAGCAAAGTCCAAGGATTCAGCGCACAGGAATCAAGGTAAGTGAGCAGAGTCCAAGGAGTCAGCGCACAGGAATCAAGGTAGGTGAGCAGAGTCCAAGGATTCAGCGCACAGGAATCAAGGTAGGTGAGCAGAGTCCAAATAGTCTGTGGTCTGGCGCATAGGAATCAAGGTAGGTGAGCAGAGTCCAAGGAGTCGACGCACAGGAATCAAGGTAAGTGAGTAGAGTCCAAGGAGTCAGCGCACAGGAATCAAGGTAGGTGAGCAGTGTCCAAGGAGTTGACGCACAGGAATCAAGGTAAGTGAGCAGAGTCCAAGGATTCAGCGCACAGGAATCAAGGTAAGTGAGCAGAGTACAAGGATTCAGCGCACAGGAATCAAGGTAGGTGAGCAGAGTCCAAGGAGTCGACGCACAGGAATCAAGGTAAGTGAGCAGAGTCCAAGGAGTCGACGCACAGGAATCAAGGTAAGTGAGCAGAGTCCAAGGATTCAGCGCACATGAATCACGGTAGGTGAGCAGAGTCCAAGGAGTCGGCGGGTCTGGTGCACAGACCCCAAGCAGTCGACGCACAGGAATCAAGGTAAGTGAGCAGAGTCTAAGGAGTCGACGCACAGGAATCAAGGTAAGTGAGCAGAGTCCAAGGAGTCAGCGCACAGGAATCACGGTAGGTGAGAGAGAGACCAAGGAGTGGACGCACAGGAATCAAGGTAGGTGAGCAGAGTCCAAGGAGTCGACGCACAGGAATCAAGGTAAGTGAGCAGAGTCTAAGGAGTCGACGCATAGGAATTAAGGTAAGTGAACAGAGTCTAGGGAGTCGACGCACAGGAATCAAGGTAAGTGAGCAGAGTCCAAAGAGTCAACGCACAGGAATCAAGGTAGGTGAGCAGAGTCCAAGGAGTCGATGCACAGGAATCAAGGTAAGTGAGCAGAGTCTAAGGAGTCGACGCACAGGAATCAAGGTAAGTGACCAGAGTCCAAGGAGTCAGCGCACAGGAATCAAGGTAGGTGAGCAGAGTCCAAGGAGTCGACGCACAGGAATCAAGGTAAGTGAGCAGAGTCTAATGAGTCGACGCACAGGAATTAAGGTAAGTAAGCAGAGTCTAAGAAGTCGACGCACAGGAATCAAGGTAAGTGAGCAGAGTCCAAAGAGTCAGCGCACAGGAATCAAGGTAGGTGAGCAGAGTCCAAAGAGTCAGCGCACAGGAATCAAGGTAGGTGAGCAGAGTCCAAGGAGTCGACGCACAGTAATCAAGGTAAGTGAGTAGAGTCCAAGGAGTCAGCGCACAGGAATCAAGGTAGGTGAGCAGAGTCCAAGGAGTTGACGCACAGGAATCAAGGTAAGTGAGTAGAGTCCAAGGAGTCAGCGCACAGGAATCAATTTAGGTGAGCAGATTCCAAGGAGTCGACGCACAGGAATCAAGGTAAGTGAGCAAAGTCCAAGGAGTCAGCGCAGGTGAGTAGAGTCCAAAGAGTCGACGCACAGGAATCAAGGTCAGTGAGCAGAGTCAAAGGAGTCAGCGCACAGGAATCGAGGTAAGTGCGCTGAGTACAAGGATTCAGCGCACAGGAATCAAAGTAGGTGAGCAGAGTCCAAGGAGTCGGTGCACCGGAATCAAGGTAAGTGAGCAGAGTCCAAGCATTCAGCGCACAGGAATCAAGGTAGGTGAGCAGAGTCCAAGGAGTCGGCAGGTCTGGTTCACAGACCCCAAGCAGTCGACGCACAGGAATCAAGGTAAGTGAGCAGAGTCCAAGGAGTCAGCGCACAGGAATCAAGGTAGGTGAGTAGAGTTCAAGCAGTCGGCGGGTCTGGCGCACAGGAATCAAGGTAGGTGAGCAGAGTCCAAGCGGTCGGCGCACAGGAATCAAGGTAGTTGAGCAGAGTCCAAGGAGTCGACGCACAGGAATCAAGGTAAGGTAGGGCTCATGTGAAATCCTATGTGCATGTTTAATGTTATGTCCATGTGTAATGCTAGGGCCTTGTATACTGCTATGTCCACATGTAGTGCTATATCCATGTGTCATGCTATGTCCACGTGTCATGCTATCTTCATGTGTAATGCTATGTCCATGTTTAATGCTTTGTCCATGTTTAATGCTATGTTTAATGTATATGCTATGACCTTGTGTAGTGCTTTCTCCATATGTAGTGCTATATCAATATGTATTTCTATATCCATGTTCATTGCTATCGCAATATTTAATGCTACCTCCATGTGTAATGCTATGTCCATGTGTAATGCTATGTCCATGTGTAATGCTATGTCCATGTGTAATGCTATGGTCTTGTTTAATGCTATGTTCATGTGTAATGCTATGTCCATCTTTAATTCTGTCTCCATGTTTAATGCTATGTCAATTTATATTGAACTGGTGGTGTTAGGGCAGGCTTATTAAGAGAATGCTTGCGGTAGAGGCATAATCATCCACAGAGGCTGATTATGACTATTTGTCAGTTACAAAATATAACTATTTGTCAGTTACTTTTTGCCATTTCTTCTCTACAGGTATAAATACACAGTTAACCTTTTAGTGTCCAGAGGGAAGGACAATCTTTCATGCCATGGTTCCCCAGAGGTTTCCCCTAATGGGGTTTTTCCTCTCCTGTGTGCTGAAAGGTGACTCTTCGTGAGTCCAGAGGTAGCTGTCACCATGATCAGCTCTTTGTGGCTTAATTAATTGGACTATTAATTAATGTTGTCATTAGTAATAAATAAATTAAATTACCATTTTTGTCTGTTGTGGTTTTTGATACTATTGATTCAAAGTAGCTGTAACCAGGTGCGTAACTAGAAGCCTCAGGGCCCCGGTGCGAGAATCTATTAAGGGGCCCCCACCCCAACCCAATCTACCCCCCTCTCACACCATCTACCCTCTCCCTACCCCCCTTCTCACTATCTACCCTCTCCCTACCCCCCTTTGTAGGTCACTTACCTGCAGTCCTGTGGTGGGGGTGCAAGGCCTCTGTCTCGCTGCTCTGCCGCGGTGCGCGAGGCATCACTTCTGAGCTCAGCCTGAAGCGGCGGCATTCCGAGAAAGACGCCTCACGCTCCAAACACAGCAGCCTGGGCAGCGCTGAGGCAGGCGGCGGCAGAGGTAACAGAAGGGTGCCAAGCGGTTGCTGAAAACGACCGCTCGGCACCCCTTGGGTCCCCCTGACTGGCAGAACTGCAGGGCCTGGTCGCAGTCGCGACCACTGCGACCCCGGTAGTTCCGCCACTGGCTGTAACCATATGTAATAACAAAAATTAATGGAGTTTATCCAGACCAGTGGATGGGATCCAACCAGTGTGTACTCTGCAGCGCTGGCTACCTTAGGGCTCTTAGCCAGGCATTTCATGCTTTATTAAAAAACACCAATGCACCGGTGTACAATAAGGACAATGTATGAATTTAAAAGGTTACAAAGTTGCATCAGTGTGTCTTTTTTCTCATGTAGAGAAGTAGTTTACCTCTCCACACACATCATAGTTTAGCATGAGTAATGTTATAAAAATGTTATAAAAATTATAAAACCCCATATTTTTCATATATTTATCTAATCCGTCACTAAATCAGTTTAATTGATAGAACATACCCCCAACAACAATTCAGGTGTCCAGACTTTATATGCATTTTGAGCATTTTAACAGTGCTTATAAGGTGTATATTGCCTTTTTGGAACTGTTGTTTTTTTCATTTAGTATGTTGGGTTTGTAACTGGAAATTTTAAACAAAGAAGCCAAAAATACCACCCAATCTAGGACATGTCACTAGTGGCTTCAGGACACACTTGCCAGGCAGCCATTTGGCCACCAATCACTGCCAAACTTAGCTATAGAAATAATTTCCTGAACTTTTTTCACCAATGTCTCTGTGTTGTTTAGATTGTTTTGCACAGGTTATGTGTGATGGCAGAGAAATCCAGTAAATGTTTTTTAGATTATGGAAATACCCCATGTGCACTTTCATTGTGTATGGAGGAGAGAACATACTCTTCAGAATGGCTTCACAAAGAACTTTTGTTTTGGGTACACCAATTGGTGGAAGGAAGCTTTTTAGGCTGGGGTGTCATATATAAAAAAGTTAAATAACTCCAGGCTGGTATCGGAATTACATACATCGGTACATATATTTCTAGTTTCCTATTTTTTCCTTCTTGCTACATAACCCAGCACCCACTGATCTTTATATTTTTTACCCTGTTCCATGCTATATGCACATAAGCTTTCTGGACCTCAGAGGTCTTTTCTTCAACATTTCTTCTACAGGAGAGACTTCTGATGTTCAAACACACACCTATCAATATAAATTATACAACTTAACAGTTAAGTGTCCATTTTGCTTATAGAGCTCTGTAAGAACAATACCAGGACTTTGCTACACCTTTAATTTTATTTCAAATATATTAAATACACGATAGATACTTAACATAGGCACAACTGTACAATGGAGCTGACAAAATGTTGACATTGTATCTTTAAAACAAAGCCTGGCTTCTTCAAAGTATACTGTAATATCCTTTTAGTTATACACACTGGTAACAACAATCACGGAGCAGTGAGTGTTCAATGATGTTTAATGAAACAGTAATGCAATTTAAATAAACTTGATCAGCAAGAAGATTAAGCAATAGCCTCTGTTACATATACAGTTTATAGGGCTTATAACAAAGGAGAAAAGTCAGCGTTGGGAGCCCAAATGTAAAAAAATTATTCCTGAGGATAGTGGGAAGGGGAGTCCTGGTAGCTGTCTCTCGGAAGTGCTGTAGTGAAATATAGCAAGTGGGTTGGAGAGCAGCTATGAGGCTGAACAGAGCAGTCGGCTGGAGATCCAATGGAGTTGGTAAGTAGCAAAAAGTCTCTTTAAGCTGAAGAGGTGAACGCCGTTAGAAGGATCGAAATCAGTAGGTAAACAGATACACTTGAGAAAACGTGAAGCGGTCTGATAAAGTGGAATCCTACAGTAAGGTGCAGCAGAAATGGAGAATAAACTGGGATAAAGCCCAGAGGTATGTAAACGGGAATCCTTAAAGCAATCCAGGTGAGAAACAGAGGAGTAAACGCAGGGAATTTCGTTCAGGTATAGGAGATGTTTAAGCAGACGACTCCTTGGTGAATACAGCTCCGGTCTGATCGGTGGGGCCCTTCCTTGGATCACCTGTAGGGATAAAGCACTCCTGCAGTACATTTGTTAACACAGTTGAAGTGCCCAGAACCACTCCCTAATGAGGTTCAAATAGGGAGTGTGCACATTAGGTAAGGAGTAATTAAAGAAAGAGTACTTATAATGCATAAACCATGACACATACATAATTAAAAAACATTAATTCAATCTAAATCCCATTATGAGAAATGTATTCCTGGTTTTCATCACAGTGATTACAGATCTTCAATTTTATCTGCCATGGCAAGTGGAGCCAATACAAAGGCCCGACAAATGGAGATATTATTATATTGTGGAGCCATCAAGAAGTTTTCTAGTGTGAACTCTTCATTTAACTCTTTTATTATTCATTTATTGAATATCAATGCACATTTCGCCCCTTTTTTCAATTGTTTTTTTCTCTCTAATTAATGATATTGTTCATTATGTCTTTCAAAATGGTTTAAGACGTTGTAAGTGGTAACTAAGATAATTTGAGAGTTCCTCTAGACATATATACAGTACACACCATCCCAGTGTCCTTCAACGGCAGGATTCTAGGAATGATTCTTAGTAGACTTGGGCACCAGGGGGCTCTTCATGTTCGTCTTCGTGCTCGTCTTCGTGCTAGTCTTCGGCAAAAAAAAAAACTTCGTATTCCACGAATATTCGCCTGGTCCTGTCTTCTGTTCGGGCGAATATTCGCGGACATTCTTCGTGTTCGGGTTTTCTTCGTTTTCCCCGGTTAAGGGGTTAAAACGGGGTTAAAGCCACTCTGGCGCCAGGAGTTTAAATGTTCGTATGAGCAACTCTATTGGTCGTCAGCAGGGGGCTCGTCTGCCATTGGTTGATGGCAGACGAGCCCCCTGCTGGCGACCAATAGGAGCTGTTAAACTCCTGGTGCCGTAATTGTCCGGCAGATCCCGCTGGTCTCCCTGTTCTATCAGTTAATAAATGATTGGGAGTTTAAAAGTCTGTACGAGCGACTCTGTTGGTCGCTCGTGCAGACTTTTAAAACCCCAATGCTGCAACTTACCCGGCACATCCCACTGGTCTCCCTCCCTGTTCAATTAATTAAATGTCCGTACGAGCGAACAATAAAGTCGCTCGTACGGACATTTAACTAATTGAACAGGGAGGGAGATCAGTGGCATCGGCAGGGTAAACTGCAGCATTGGGGTTTTAAAACCCCAATGCTGCAACTTGCCCTGCAGATGCCACTGGTCTCCCTCCCTGTTCAATTAGTTAGTATGCGCCGGGTTAAATGTCCGTACGAGCGACCAATAAAGTCGCTCGTAGGGACATTTAACTACTTGAACAGGGAGTGAGATCAGTGGCATCGGCAGGGTAAGTTGCAGCATTGGGGTTTTAAAACCTCAATGTTGCAACTTACCCGGCAGATCCCACTGGTCTCCCTCCCTGTTCAATTAGTTAGGGGTTAACTTTGTTTTTTAAAGGGTTAAGGGGCCGTGCAAGTGAGCCTATTGGTCGCTTGCACGGCCCTTTAACCTATGGATTTCCGCTCCCGTTAACCCCTTAGATGCTGTGTTAGATAACGCAGCATCGAAGGGGTTAACGGGAGTGGAAATCCATAGGTTCGCTGTCAGGGGTTACAAAGACCGTGCGAGTGAGCCTATTGGTCACCTGCAGGGTCTTCCTCTGGCATCAACCAATTGGTTGATGCCAGAGGAGGTCCCTGTAGGCGACCAATAGGCTCATTCGCACTGCCCTGTAACCCGTGACGGCGAACTTCCGGGAACTGCCGCGATGCCGCGAAGACAAGGTAAGTTAGAAGAGGGGGGAAGAATGGTAGACGAAGACGAAGACAATCACGAAGATCTTCGTGGTGTGTGTCTTCGTCTTCGCCTACGTTTTACCGCCGCCGTCTTCTCTTCGGCGTGTCTTCGGAACGAACACGAAAACGCACTCTTCGTGTTCGTTTCCATGTTCGCTCGAAGACGAATGCACAAGTCTAATTCTTAGACATCTTCAAAGAGTTTCTTCTGAATCAATGTCATTGTGAAGGTTCATACAGGTTATCAGAGAAATATGGAGAAGAGCAACTCTGGATAGCTTCACCCTACTGATGATAATCTCTGAGTGTGGTTTCTCCTACTCTGTAACATAAGTTATATGCACCGGGCCTTTAAAGTCAGTTGTGGAGAAGTTCTCATGTGTGTTCCAATTCACGTTGACACTTGAGACTCCTTTTTCTTCTGGGTACTCTTTGTAAGAGGAGTCACAGCCACCCCAAAGCCTGTACGAAGGACAAAGAACCATTTAAACAAGTGATATTCACATAAAATGTTACATCTGAGGAAGAGACCCATACCTTTCTGAAAACCTTTGTAACTTTACATTGTTTTGTATGTTGCCCAATAAAGTGTTGGCTTTGACGTAATACTCCCCTATCACCCTTGCAATTGTTGGGCTGAGTAAAAGCACATTATGAAGAATCTCAATGCTCGCTTGACAGTCTTATCACACACACACATCAGCACTCACTAAATAAGACTGTGAACTAAAAACTAGATCTAGGCTTTCCTATGTATTGGAGGTCTCAGCAAGCACAAACCCTCCCTAGTACCCCTTCGGTCAACCTGTGTAACCTCTGGAGGCGTTATTACATGAAGTGATGTCCTGGTACTCCAAGATTACACTCAGTACAAGGATGAGGAGGTAGGTTATTTGTCCCTCCTAAATATTTATAAGACCAGAGCAAAACTAAAGATATAGCTACATTTAAGCATAAATAACCCTTGAAGGCATACATATAATTACAAGTAAAAAAAACAGAAGGTGCAGTACATGACCTCATATGATGAGAAATAAGAAAATCATGGGGATCAGCTGGTCCCCCATCTTTAGAATCGCCCTTATCTGTCTGGCAATTCTGCAGAATCTTTATCAGTGCTACATGATGTACCTTTTCATGATTGCCAGCAATAAGATAACGCCAGATACCAGCATAATACCGTATTTGCTCGATTATAAGACAAGGTTTTTTTCAGAGCAAATGCTCTGAAAAATAACCCTCGTCTTGTAATCGGGGTCGTCTTCTAATCAGACCTCAAATGAGGTCTGACTATTAGACTAAGATCCAGATCCCCCGCATCGCTGCAGGGGACCTGGATCCTCCTGTATGGTAACCTCAGCTGCTGCCGGCGTCTATCACCGAGCGCCGGCGAAAGTGCCGGCAGCAGCCGAGGTTGCATAAGCGCATACCTTCCCGGGATAGCCCGCCCACTGTGGGGAAGCAGAGCCGGTTAGGGAGATTCCTCCAGAAGACCGGAACCCGGCGGTACTGCGCTGTCCCTGCACAGACCTCTTCAATTTTCTGGAGGAGGCGGGGCCTAGCGGGGTCACACAGCGTCATGCTGTAATCCCGCGGGAGCTGCAGCAAGCGCCTGCTGAGGCATCACGGTGAGTGAAGTGCCTGAGTGGGTAGTTAAGTGTCTGGGTGGTTTGGGTTTTTCTTTTTTTCCTAAATTATTTTCAGATTTTGGGGGGTCGTCTTATAATCGGGGTCGTCTTATAATCGAGCAAATACGGTACTTCCTGCGATAGACACCATGATGATCTCATAGGTCCTGTTTGTATAATCTGCTATAGAAAGGGCATAAAAAGTAGTAATTTTTCTCTTCCCGTACTGCCTCTCAAGAGTAAGAGGCAAACATGACTTTTTACAAAGAAATGGAATATTGAAGCCCCTGCACTCCTGGGTTAAAAATCACACAGCAAGCCAACCATAGTCAGAAACCATTTGGCTGAAAGTCCATTATTTTACACATATATAAAAAGTTTTATTGTGCAAGTGAATTAGCGCACCTTTTAACTTTTCTCAGAACAGCTGAGCTCATGAACATTAATGAAACATACCCCTCCTTGAGTACAGGTGACTTAATTCACTAGTTCCCAGGTGTCTATATAACTTATTATTTAATTTAATCAATCCTTGGTTAAGCCTCTACTACTTCATCTGGAAGGATGTGCCATGTATCAACCACCCTCTCAGTAAAACTACTGTCCTATTATGTTTTGGTACTAGCTTTCTAGAAGGTTGCCCAGATTGTGATGTTTCTCTCTTCAGCATTTAATATTTCAGCCCACAAAGAGAAAATTAATTAAATTAATAAATTGAATCCTCCCATCACACTATTTGCACCTTTTGAAACAACAAATTAAACCCCTTATAATGGTTAATAATCATATAAGCGACTTACTATAAAGATGCTGTAATACTTAAGATATACAACCCTTCTTTCATCACAGTGACAACTAATGTGTTTTTTTACGCATTGGAATTATATCGACCTTCAAGTGTTCTTCGATATAGGCCGTGCATATAGACAATAAAGTCACGCAAACGAGAACACCTAAATGATATCACTAATGATTCCAGTAATGATTCCGGTAAGTTAACACTTTCAGGCTTGTAATTCAGGTAACTTAAAATATTTTTCTTGAATTTATTGAATGCATTCACAGAAGCCCCAGAGGATGAACACAGAATATGACCTAAACTGTTTCTTTTTACAAATTGTGATACATGATAAATTATGATATTGTTTTAATTAATTATGCACTATTTAATTATTCCATTAAAATGTATTTTATATACCTTATTAATCAGTATGTAGCTAGTATATGATGATGTATTTATTAATCACACTGTATATAGTAATGATTATTTATAACAATCCTTGAACACTGTGTTAGTTTATATTAATTATTGATTACAATAGTAGTCATATTCTATATTTCCATATTCTTTCATAATTAACATATAGTAATAGATAAATGCAACACAAGTATGGGGACCATCCCTTACCTCCTCCTACTGCACAAGATTGTCAACAGTGCGATTGTGCAGCTTTAACCCATTCAATGCTGTATTTTCAATGACACAATTGAAAATTAAAGGAAATTATTAATATATATATATATATAAATACAGAATGCATTAACATGAAAATGAGTTAGAAGTCATGGTAAATGTAATCAACACGCTGTAAGTATATATGAAAATAATATAAAAACACATTAGTTGTCACTGTGATGAAAGAAGGGTTGTATATCTTCAGTATTAGAGCATCTTTATAGTAAGTCGCTTATATTATTATTAACCAGTATAAGGGGTTAAATTTGTTGTTTCAAATGGTGCAACTAGTCTTATGGGAGGATTCAATTTATAAATTTTTATGCCCCTTTGGCAGATATTCTGCATTTTTAACCATATTCCAATTCTAAAGTTCACTTGATTTCCTGTTTCTGGCGAAACCTCATAACTTAGTTGCCACTAACATGTGAGAGAATAAAAAGCAGGTTAAAGTGTAACAAGGCTAATTCTGGACTCAATTTTCAGTTGATGCAATATAATAAGGGCATTTTTTATGAATATGTTTTACAAAAATAAAATGTAAAGGGCCAACTTGTCACCAGATATGTAGAAAGTATGCCTCTTGTGTTCCACATCTCCAGCAGGTTTTGGAAACTCCTCGATACTTTATGAATAACTGGCTTGGGACAAGGTGCCAACAATTTAATATGTTATAGTTTGTTTCCATCGGTCTTAAACAATGTTCTTATCTACTAATCCTAAAGATCTATACCAGACACATTTTTGGATGAAGATAGATAATTCTTGCTCCCAAAAAAATAGTTGTGTGTTTAATATAGCAGGCTTTTTAGTTCACTTTTCTTACGTTTTGCCTCTAACCATACGAAACTGTTAGATTTGTTAAAAAGTTAGGGGTTTAGAATGTATTGCATTGTAAATGTGGATCTTATAAATTTAAATCTTGTAGGGCTGTCTCTTATCTTGGTTTGAAAAAACTATAGAACCCTACGTCCATAAGGTATCCTCGTTGGGCTTCTGTGCAAAATCAGTGATCAATAACCTGCAATACATAGTATTTCTATATCCTTTTCAAGTTTAGAATTAATTTCTTTTGTTATCATTATCTAAGAGAAACTATAACCCCCTACATACAAGGATATCCTGTATAAATACTGTGCAATTAAAATAAAGAATAGGAATCGGTATATAATGATGCTTTTTCCATTATCCAAGTTGATTATTTATTTTTATGAAACATTCAATGCTTTATTCATTATGTTTATATTTCAGTGATTGAGTACAACTAATAAACTAAAGTTGCATTTTGTTGTTTTCACGTGAAATCCTATCATTATATCATTATTTATTTTATATTCGTTCAGTAATATGCATATAGTAATGGATTAATCCAATAGAATAATGAATTTTATTGTGATACGTTTGTCACCAATATAGCCATGTATTTCTATATGGATTAAGTCATGTAATCTCATGGTAACTGAAATCTCTTTTCATAAAAAACTTTATGAATAAAGTGTTACATTTACTTACATTTTGCAACACTAAAATAAATTTAGCAAATGAAAAGATTTATTAAGAAGCAAATAAAGTGAGTAATTGCAATTGTCTCCTACATAAATAAGTGTTTTCCTTTTAAATTATACTGTATATCAGCAATAGTAGTTTATACATTGGACAGTAAGCTTTATCTTAATTGTTTCATTTGTTTCTAGTAAAGTCCGGGTGACTATTTATCTATTTATAAGTTTATGATTTGAACTGTATACAATATACACAGTAATGCATCATGTCTGCTTTAAATGATTACTAATTTATTTAATCTCATGTATTTTGATATGCAAATAAGACAATGAACAATCAGATATTCTACACTTTAAACTATTTTCAATTTCCTAGATTTTACTTATTTTTCTTAAGTGATAAAACAGCTTTTGTTGATAACAATTTGACATTAATCCACAGAAATTTAACACCAAACTGTAAGATCTTATTTCTCGTGGTTTTTGTTCCTGATGGCTTAATTGTGGTAATAGATGTTACAGATTTGTGATGAATGATATTGTTGTAATTGATATATATATATTGTTTGAAATCAATTCATTAGTGATTATCACTGATTAGTATGAATCACTTGAATGCAATAATTAGTTAATTGTATCGGCTGTTTGCAACTTCTGAGTAAGTGCCGTTTAAGGCAATTATGTGTATGTATTGCCCCTTTATTGCACATTAAGTATTTTTTTACTGATCGTTGGAGTGTAAAGCCTGTCAGTGGGAAGTGTATTATACATAATGTGTAAGTTATGCAGCATTAACCCCATAGGCAGCTTCAGGGATGAAATCCAGAATTTCTTAAACCCCCATAAGAGTGTGGAGAGCAGCCCTGACCTCCTCCTACTGCACAATCATTACATGAGAGTGACGGTGCAGCGGTAACCCCCCAATGATGCAATTGCAAATACATGATCAGTGCAATGAAGAGTTCTTCGGGGAGTTTACCTGTATTATCAATCTCATTAAAGACGGTCGTTAAATCTCTTTATACAATCTCTCAGCAACTCATAGAATAGGTCTTTAAATCCACCGGGACCTGGGGTTTTATTAGGTTTTAACTTATCAATGCATCTAGAGTATTCCGCTTCTAATATTGGGACGTTTAAAACTTGGAGCTGTTTATCAGTTACTTTAGGTTGTATCCATGGTGTGCCATGAGATTGTACGTTTGTTCAAATTTTCTAAAAGCTAGACTAATTTTATCAGTGGTCATAGTTATTTTATCATTATAATTTTAGTGATGAACCTTTTTGCGTTATCCTTTTTTAAGTTTATATGTCATTAATTAATCGGCCTTATTTCCTTTCTTGTACCCATTCCATAATTGTATTAATTGTAATTATTAAATGTTAGATTATCAGTTTTTAGCAATTTTGTTAGATAATTCTGCGCCTGGGTTTTCTTTATTTTGTTTGTTTAATCTATATAGATATATAGGGAGATCTGGGAGATCAGATGTTTTTCTTCTCGCTATCGATAACGAGTTTTAGAATGTGGCCGCTTATCACTCTTATCACTTTTAAAAATGCATCAAGTTACGGCCGACACCTCATTATATGGATCTGCTTGGAAATATAAATTAGTAATTCTTGAAATACTGCCCTTTTGAAAAGCTGCCCTTCATTGGTTGATGCCAGAGGTGCGTCCTGCCAGCGACCAATAGAGTCGCTTGTATATACACTTTAGCTCCTGGCACAGAAACTCGGCCTGGGGAGACCTGGTCTCCCGGCTCCAGGAGTTAAAGGTCCGTACGAGCGACTCTATTGGTCGGCTGAAACCTATATGATATTTAAATTTAACATGACTTATTTTAGGTTCACATTTATGTCAGGTGTTATAAAAATCCAATTAATTGTATAAGCCAATGTTAACCTTTTTCACGATGCAAAGTGAAAATATATATTGCAGTGAGGTGAGGCTTGGTTTATCCCCAGATACCCATAGAGGAGCCAATCATTTAGTTAAAAGTGTTTGAAAAAAGCAAGGCTGTAGTGTGAGGTCTCGCTGAATGGGTGCACCATGTATGTAAATTGAAAGAGAATCACCTATGATGTTTATTACAGCAGAGGGAAGATGTATAAGTGTGACTGATATCATTTTGGTACATTGTGTATCTGTATGAAATCATTAGCACCAGGAAGGTATCTTTACATCATCATTATATCATCATTATATATATTGCACCTCTTACCCAAGTTTTGTCTAAAGGCTGTGCAATCACTTTCAAGGGTTCCATGTATAAAGTGGATATAGAGGCAAAGGTGATAATTGTTAACCTTATTTGCATGTGCCTACCCAGAAGATTTCTGAGGGAAAAATAAGCCTTGGATTCACCTAATCCATTAAAATCTGGTGGGTTTAAAAAACAAAACAGCTAAATTTAAGTATATAACCGGTATCAGTGGAATTTTGGCATGATATTTTGAACTTATTGACAGCGGTGGTTGCATGCTGAACAAATTCCATTCAGCCCACCCCAGATGTTAGGTTTGGCATCCGAGAAGATGTTTGGCATGGTGACATGGTCTAATTTCAGTATTTTGGTCAACTTAATAATAAATCGCTATTATTATCCCTGCATTAGTATCACCATAAATAGCAGGGATTGCCCCTTATAATACTGGAATATATAGACTATATTGCCTTTCTCACCGATTGATGCTATATTCATATATTTAGTAAAACATTATGAATCATTTATTAAAAACTATAGAATACAAAAAAACGTTTATGTAAATGCTTACAAAATTAAATTGACAATATACCATCATAATCTAACACACACGTCGGGCATATATATATATATGGCACACATTAAAAGGTGTAAATCGCAGCTCAGAAACGGTTATTTATTTATTTTTTTACATTTATAATGCTGAGTTTGTAACTGGAAATGTCAACAAAGAAACCCAAAAACGATACTCAAACATATAGTTCTGTAAAACAGGCAACCCAGTATATGTCGGCAGCGGCTTCCTGATACTTGCTATCCAGCAAAGCTATGTCGTGTTTAGGATTTTTCGCACAGGTTATGTTGTTATGGCAGAGAAGTTCAGATGCATCTCCAGATTACTACCTCATATCCTTCTCAACAACCAGAAGACAGCGTGGACCTCTGTACAGCCGAACATTCATGCAGATGTCTGCTGAGAAGTTTTAATTACATTTTATTATAATATATATATATATATGTTTTTTTTAAATTAGTCAACATTCTGGTGCCTAAAAACTCACCTCTGGGAGCAGATTTTTAAAAATTACATTACGCAAATGATTTTAACCTGTAAATAAAAGGGGTGTTTTACTAAAGTGAGGGCTCCAGCTCAGGGCTCAGCAGGCCGCTCCCTATCTTCCCTGCTTTAGACAGAGGCTGTCACCTTGCCAGCGAGGCAGCCTTAAATGTTGTAAATGTATTTTTTTTTTTTTTTATAATACGTCTTTATTTGTTTTTTTTCATTATAAAAGACAAAAATATACCATTCATACATACATAAGTATTAATACAATACAATATAAAAACATCCAAAGAGAAAAAAAAAAAAAAAAAAAAAAAAAAAAGCTGCATTTGGAAGTATAAAGACTAATGATCCCCTCATGTTCCTAGTCCAGCTATCACTTCATTTTAGTTGAAATGGACACGGGCAGTCAGCACACTCAGGCCCTATCACATGCTTGCCTCTAATCTAGTTAGCCATAATCCCCATATCTTAGATTTTTTTTTCAGAAATAAAGTATGATTTATAAAGCTGTCTTTCCATTTTTATTTGGAATTTCCATATTCCATGGGATTGGGAGATTTTGTTTCCATAAACGAGCGATCGTAATTTTCACAGCTATAAGACAATGAATAATAAGTTGTTTTTCCTTGATGTTACACTTTGGCCATTCTAGATGTAGTAGGGCCGTTACAGGAGATCGATTAAGATTTTTT
This sequence comes from Spea bombifrons, assembly GCF_027358695.1. Classification (NCBI taxonomy): domain Eukaryota; kingdom Metazoa; phylum Chordata; class Amphibia; order Anura; family Pelobatidae; genus Spea; species Spea bombifrons. Next base: position 158,357,472 of record NC_071087.1, on the reverse strand, counting down.
GTAGTTAGTGCAAATATTAAATCATACATCTTAAGCCATATCTTTTTCACGCTTGCACAATTCCACCAAATATGGACAAAATTTCCCTTATCTGCTTTACATCTCCAACATAAATCTAGACAATTGGGATACATTTTATGTAATCTCGTAGGGACCAAATACCATCTATTCATTATTTTGAACTGAGTTTCAGCTAATGACAATGAGTGTATGGAAACCTTAACATCATATAGAGATCTTGCCCAATTATCCTGATTAATCTCTATATTTAATTCTTGTTCCCATACGTTAATGACTGGAGAAGTATACTCAAGCATGTGATTGTAAGGGATATGTGTAAAACAAATACTTTATTCAAACACTCCATAATAAATAAAGACACTGACAACAAGAACTGGAGAAAACAGGCCGTGGTCTTTTATTTAGCTTACATTGTAACATAAACCAAATACTTAATAACATAAACCTTATAACCATGATACACTCTTGGCCCAAGCCCCAGAGTGCCACCATAACAAATACTTAAAGACCATCCGCCCTAAAGCCAGGACAGTCACAAAATACCACTGGTTCGCCCACAAAAAAGGAGGGGGCAACCTTAACCCCAATAAAAGCCACGACATAGATTAATATATTATTATATTATTTTTTTTTTTTTAAACATAGGGTGGGAGGGCGGGCGCCTCAGCAGAAGTTCTTCCATTCTTCAACCCTTGGCTCTCCCGCTATGCCGCCGCTCACCAGACGCTCCAAGAGGTCAGTGCAGTCAGCTTAGCGGTTCGCCGCAGGTCTGAACACCTCACCTCAGACGCCCTATTTATAGGGCAAATTCCCGCCCTTAGCGCAGCGCGAGCGCAGCGCGAGCGCAGCGCGAGCGCAGCGCGAGACCCACTTTCACCTCAGAAACGCAAAAGCGCGGTTAAACTAAGTGGCACGCGACACCCCTGAACACCAAGGGGCGCGGCCAACTAAGCGGCTCGAGCGCATCCAGAACTTTCTAGCCCTACCTAAACTAGAAACTAGCCTGACCTTAACTTGACCCCACTATCCCCACAACCACATGCCGCCCAGACTGCTAAATAGAGTCTGGGCTTTCCATGTGATTGTAAGGGATATGTGTAAAACAAATACTTTATTCAAACACTCCATAATAAATAAAGACACTGACAACAAGAACTGGAGAAAACAGGCCGTGGTCTTTTATTTAGCTTACATTGTAACATAAACCAAATACTTAATAACATAAACCTTATAACCATGATACACTCTTGGCCCAAGCCCCAGAGTGCCACCATAACAAATACTTAAAGACCATCCGCCCTAAAGCCAGGACAGTCACAAAATACCACTGGTTCGCCCACCAGCCGCGAATTAGCAACAAGAATTCGCGGCCCACCCCATAAAACCCACGGCCTGTTCAACCATTAATTGCAAATTTAAATTAAATATATCATTTCCAATATCTGATAGGTGAACCCCATCGTTCCGATAAAAACCATTACAACAACCCTCTAAATCTCTATGCCTAAAGCTAAAACCCCCCTCCAATTGCATGAACTTCTGCATAGCTCTATTCAGCTTGCGCCTAACCCTCTCTAACGCTTTAAATTCAGGTCTGACCGACCATACCAATCTTGGCACAATTTCAGACCAGACGACACAAACATTCATAAACATATTTTTTAAACCCCAAATTAACTCTTTAAACACATTCAACAAATCCAACGATTTTACTTTGCCTAAGTCATTACCTCCGCAATGAATGATAATAACATCAGGGCATGGAAAAATATATGTATTCGCCTAAAATACTGTAAAGCTGACAAATCCCTAACCCGCGAATGCCTAACCAACAAATTTTAACAAAGTTAACATCGAAACCGAGGTTGTGTCCTCCTTTTCTGATTTCCGCTCTTCTGTGAGCCCAGAAAACAAAGGAGTGTCCAATGATCCAGACTATTTTAGGAGAATGACCTGAAAAAGAAAAATGTTAGCCACAATTCACAACAATTCCGGTCTGACATATATTTTAAAACGGTCTGATTCCCATCTCCCAATCCTTCTAATAACGGAAGAATCAAGTCCTAACCTAGCAGCTTCAGTAGCTGCTCCTATTCTAAATGAATGAGAAGAATAATGTTCAGACCCCAGACCCAAAGCGAACAAGCATTTCTTTAAAACACTGTTAAATTGGAATCTCGTAAGAGGATGCCCTGAACCATGAACCAGCCAGTTACCCGCAACATTAGGGCGCTGAGCCATAAAAGCCTCAGCCGCTCTCACAGGGCAAACCCCTTGACCATTAACCCGTTGTAATACAACCCAACAGCCTTTACCCCTCTTGTCCGTTTTGGAAGACCTTAAAAACATTTTTAAACAAACTCCACAAGTAACATCCGTCCTTAATAACCCTGAACCACCCTTTTTATTAATGGCCACCAGTTCGCTTAACCTAAAAGCCCCAAAAAAGGCAATAGTAAAAGCTGTCTTAAATAAACATGCCTCAAAACTGTTCCAGCAAATATTATCCGTCATAACTACTAAATCCTGAAGCAAATCATAAGAGATAGGCCTTCTTGAGTCCGGAATCCTATGTCTGATCCCATAACCTTTCAAAATTTGTTTTACTAAAAAATCCCTAAAAACATGCTTTTTACCTGCTACATTAAAGAAAAAAGAAACACCCAACAAACATCTGTCTATGAACGAACGCGAAACCTCCTTATGAATTAAATCCAAAATAAAACCCAAAGCCACGTCTAAACTATTATCTAACAAATCTACTTTACATGATTGCACAAAAATTGACCACAAACGCCAAGACCTCCTATAGCTGTCCCAAGTGCCTTTTGATAACGATCTGGCAAGTAAATTACTTATCTGGGAGAAGTCAAATGCCATATGCTCGGTGGAACCTGCAGCCCTTCCTCCTCTGCCTCGGGTACCAGCTCCCTGAACAGCTTGAAATCAAAGCGCGAAAGAGCATCAGCAATCTTGTTGCTTTTACCCGGAACATGTTTCGCTTTTAACCAAATATTATTAATAAAACACAAATAAACTAAACGCCTCAATAAACTTATCACTGGCAAAGATTTAGCCCTTAAAGTGTTAACCACCCAAACCACCCCCATATTATCACAGTTCAAAAGAATCCTTCTGTTACTCCATGCTTGCCCCCAAAATAACAAAGCAACCACTACCGGAAATAATTCTAACAAAACTAAATTCTTAGTCCAACCCGCTCTATGCCAATCAGTAGGCCATTCAGCAACGGCCCACCGCCCCTGCCAAAAAATCCCGAAACCAGATGAGCCCGCTGCATCCGTGAAAAACTCTAAGTCCGCATTAGTGATAAAATCCTGTTGCCATATGGCTGCACCATTAAACTTCTTAAGAAATAGCTTCCATATTAACAAATCCTCCTTTACCTGCCTCGTAACTCTAACCCTATGACAACCCACCTTCTTCCCAGCAATAGCTTTAGCCATCTGTCTGGAAAAAACCCTACCCATAGGGATAATCCTAGCTGCAAAGTTCAATAAGCCAAGTAACGATTGGAAACATTTAACTGTAACTTTCTGAGATGCTAAAACAACATTAATCATACCACGTAACTTAACCAATTTAGCACTCGGTAACCTAAATAACATCTTAACCGTGTCGATCTCTATACCTAAGAATAATAAAGAAGTAGCCGGAAATACTGTTTTATCCCGTGCTAGCGGAATACCAAAAAAGTCCGCTAAAACAAAGAAAGAATTCAAAAGATTCAAACAATCCAAACTATCTGCCTTACCTATAAACAAAAAATCATCTAAATAATGAACAACAGAATCCAAACCTGCAACTTTTTTAACCACCCACTCTAAAAAACATGCAAAAGCTTCGAAATAAAAACATGAAAGAGAACACCCCATAGGTAAACATTTATCGAAATAAAATTTCCCATTAAAATGAAAACCTAAGGAAGGAAAACACAATGGGTTAATAGGTAACAGCCTAAATGCAGCTTCAATATCTATCTTGGCCAGTAAAGCATTTTTCCCACACCGTCTCACCCACATCAAGGCATCATCAAAGCTTGCATAACGAACAGGAAAATCATCTAAACAAATTTCATCGTTAAGAGAACCACCTTTCGGGAATGAAAGGTGATGAATTAATCTGAAAGACCCCTGTTCCTTCTTTGGAACCAAACCCAAAGGTGATAACCTAAAACTGTTAAATGGAGGAACTTGAAAGGGGCCCGCAACTCGCCCCAGCGAAATTTCCTTAATAATCTTTTCTTCAACCACCTTTAAATTACCCTCCACCGATTTCAGATTATTAACCCAGCATAAATCATTCCCTTTGAAAACTGGAATGTTAAAACCAAATTTAAAACCTTCATGTAAAAGCTTAGCCATCCGCTTGTTTGGATACATGTTTAAAAAGGGGAGCAGATTTAACAGCCTCACTGGCGTCTCCGCCTTTTGGAAACTGATCTTTTCCTTGATTCCTACGAAAACACTTAACTGCAGGATGGCTACCAGCACAGATAGTACATTCGTGCCTAAACCTACACGAATTAGGCCACTTGCACTGCGAATCATTAAAGGACCAGCATATACCTTTCTGGCGCAACTGTTGCGCATTAACCCCTTGTGATTTATAGCTACCAACACTTTTTTGAGGAAGCATGACGCTAACCCACGTCCCCACGTCTTTCATCCCCCACTGAAGGTTTTTATGTACCGCTAGCTTTTGCCTGAAAATTTCATCATAGTTAAACCATGATAATCCGCCAAAGTTCCTGTAAGCCTCCAAAACTGCTTCCAGATGCTGAAACAGGCCAGTACTTTTCTCCCTATGTTTTTCACATAACACACTAGAAAAAATGCAAAATGCCTGTAACCAGTTATTAAAAGATCTAGGAATAGGACGTCTCCTATCCTCATCCTTTTCATGCTTTAAAAGAAATTCCTTAGAAGCCGGTAATAACGATAAAATGTCCACATAATCGCCATTCCAAATTTTTTCTTTAACAGCAAGACTTAAATGAAACCCCAGCGGTGACATATCACAAGAAAGAGACTCCTTCATACAAGTCTCACTGACCACATTTTTCTTTACTTTATCTCCCCAAGCCTGGGCTGGACCAGGAGTTTGCAACTCTTTCAGAAAACCCACCAGCGAGCCAACCAAATCACTCAGCTTATTCATATTAAAATTAGTGCACTCACCAGTACCAGCCCTGCCCTCAGCCTGTGGTACCTCTGATGCTCCCAGCAGCTTGACAGCGTCCACTGATGCCGGCACTTGCCGCCTATTCTGCTGACTGCTGCCGGAACTCTGCTCCACTGGTTGCTGCAGGTGCTTCTTCTTGCCTTCTTTCTTCCTTGGGGAGCCGGATCTTGCCCTCTTCTGCCTAGACGCCAGTCTAGAACTCTTCCTGCATTGCCCAGGAGCTTCAAACACTTCCTGGTGTAGATCACGCGAGTTTCTTATGAAATCCCGCGATGTAGATAAAAAATCTCGCGAGGATCCTTCTTCCGGGTCCCAACTCTCTTCTCGCGAAGCTTCCACTGCTGTAACTTCATCCCTGGTCTCCGCCTCGGTGAACACCTCCAGCTCGCCTCCCAGCCAACCGCGTTGGACGTCGTCGTCGTCAGCAGCCGCATCCAGACAACGCCGCAGCCATTCTTCACCCTTGATTGCAGCTTTCTCACGAAGCCTCAGCAGAAGTTCTTCCATTCTTCAACCCTTGGCTCTCCCGCTATGCCGCCGCTCACCAGACGCTCCAAGAGGTCAGTGCAGTCAGCTTAGCGGTTCGCCGCAGGTCTGAACACCTCACCTCAGACGCCCTATTTATAGGGCAAATTCCCGCCCTTAGCGCAGCGCGAGCGCAGCGCGAGCGCAGCGCGAGACCCACTTTCACCTCAGAAACGCAAAAGCGCGGTTAAACTAAGTGGCACGCGACACCCCTGAACACCAAGGGGCGCGGCCAACTAAGCGGCTCGAGCGCATCCAGAACTTTCTAGCCCTACCTAAACTAGAAACTAGCCTGACCTTAACTTGACCCCACTATCCCCACAACCACATGCCGCCCAGACTGCTAAATAGAGTCTGGGCTTTCCATAACATGATTTATTAAATCAAAACACTTCGATAGTACTTTATCTACTTCATACCCAGTAAAAATTTTCTTAATTCGAGTTAATAGCTCCCGACTAGGTTTCCAAAGTTCTTTCATCAAAAAATTTTCTGTTCTCAGATATTTAAATATGTCAGCACTAGATAACTCATATTCTTTTATCAATTGAGAGAAGGGTTTAGGTCCTGTTGAGGTCAAAAGTTGATCTAAAGTTAATATACCTTTAGTTTTCCAATCGTCAAAATTTATATCCGGAATACACATTTCTATAGATTTAAGTTTAGAGAAGGTCGGGATCCCTTTAATGTTCAAATTTTTCTTAATATACTCCCAGATTGGAAGAATCTGTCCCAGTATAAAATTAAGACTTTTTATTTTTAGAAAATGTTTTGAGGTGAGGGGACACCATATAATATCATCCAGGTTTTCCAAACCACCTGTCTCCAGTTCAATCGCATGCCACCCTTCATTTAGAAAATTCTCTGATTGCATTCTATATATATGAACTATTATATTTGCCAAATAAATATTTTTCAGAATAGGGAAACCCAAGCCTCCATCAATCGGTTTACGTGCCATTACGGCAGCTTTTAACTAGGTTTTTTTGCCTTCCATACGAAACATTCAAAGCTCGTCTGTACCATTCTTATCCAAGGGTCAGGCATACTTAATGGCAACATTGAGAACAAATATGACCATTTAGGTACTATGTAAGAGTTTAATATATTAATCCTTCCCCACCAGGAGAATTCTTTACTTCTCCATTCTTTTAGCCAGATATTAGTTAGTTTTAATAATCTTAAAAAATTGGTCTCTAGAATTAAAGAAATAGATTTTGTTACATATATACCTAAATATATAAAATCCGATTTAGCCCATACAAAATCATAATCTCTTTTAATCTGGTCAATTAGAGAGCTTTCTAAATTTATTTCTAATAATGTTGTTTTATTTGTATTCATTTTGTAGTTCGATACTTTGCTATATTGTTCAAATTCCATCATAAGAAAACTTAAAGAGACCTGTGGATCAGTGATAGAGATTAATATATCGTCTGCATATAAATTAATTTTTAGATTTAAATCTCTAGCACAAAAACCTTGAATTTCACAATTGTCTCGAACACATATAGCTAAGGGCTCAGCAGATAAAATATATAACAATGGGGACAGAGGGCAACCCTGTCCTGTTCCATTTTTTAGGCAAAACCAATCTGAACATATATTTGGTCCAACTGTCCTAGCAACCGGATTAGAATAGAGAGCCATAATTGCCATATGCATCCAACCCGTTATTCCAAATTTAACCAAGACTTTACTCATAAAATCCCAATTTACCCGATCGAAAGCCTTCTCGGCATCGACTGACATTATTATAATAGGGGTATTCTTCTTCTCTACCTGATCTATAATATTAATGATTCTTCTGATATGATTACATGATGATCTACCCGGAATAAAACCGACTTGATCTGAATTAATAATGGTATTAAGAATAGATTTTAATCTGTTAGCGAGGATGGAAGAATATAATTTAACGTCCACGTTGATTAGAGAAATTGGCCTATAACTAGCCGGATCTGTCGGGTTTTTACCTTGTTTAAAAATTGGAAGTATATTTGCTCTAGACATTTCAATGGAAAGCTTACCACAGTTAGCAATAGAATTGAAAGTAAGAAATAAAGAATCTAGAATTTGCTTTCTAAATGTTTTAAAGAATAGATTAGTAAACCCGTCTGGTCCTGGTGTTTTATATTTATTTAATTTGGATATAGCTACACTGATTTCAGCTGATGATATTTCAGTGTTTAAAGTAGCTCTCTGCTCTGTAGATATCTGGAGAAAATTTATTTTATCGAGATAATTATCAATTTCTTCTAGTGAAACTTTATTATTCAAATTATATAATTTCTCGTAATATTGATTACATTTTTCTCCAATTGATTCTGGTGTATAATATGTCTTATTATCTATTATTAACCTATGGACCCGGTTATTACTTTTTAATTTCTTTATTCTGTTCGTCATCATTTTGTCTACTCTATTACTACCACAGTAGTATCTAGTTTTTAATTTCTCCATATTAATAACTGTTCTTTCCATCAATTTATCATTAATACGAGCTTGAGTTTGTTTAATTTTTTGGATCTTATCTATAGTAGGATTTTTTTTATTCTCAGTAACTTCCTGATTATACTGTAAGTATAGCTCCGCAAGATTTTTCCCTTGTTTCCTCCTGATTGTACTTTTAAGCTTAATTAAGTATCCTCTTAACACTGTTTTAAATGCACACCAATTATTTTCTGGAGACGTATCTGCCGGATTATTCTCTTTAAAAAATAAATCTATTAATTCTGCTAAGTGTTTCACGTTGTCTTTATTCGAGAGCATAGAATCATCTAATTTCCAGGTGGATCGTACATTCTTATTGATATTATTTCTTATTTCCATCATAATAATATTATGATCCGACCAGGTATTATTTCTAATTTCTATTTTTTGAATCCTTTTAATAAGTGGAGGAGAACTTAATATATAGTCGATACGAGAATATGATAAATGAACATGGGAAAAATGAGTAAAGTCTTTTTCGAGTGGATGCAAAACTCTCCAAGTATCCATAAGTTCATATTTATTAAGAGAATTATTAAAAGCTCTTGCTTGGGATTTTATTTTTTCTTCATTGAGTCTTTTTTTAAACGTTTTAGTATCTAATTCACTATCTAAGACACAATTAAAGTCACCTGCTATAATACAGCAACCAATCTTGATATTATCGACTCGCTCCAATATCTTATTCAGGAGACATACTGGAGCAACATTAGGTAAATAGACGTTAACCAAAGTGAACCATTCTTCATCTAATTTACAAACTATAATTATATATCTGCCTTCTGGATCGTGAAATTCATACTTAATTTCTATTTGAACTGTAGCAGAAAAGACTATTGCTACTCCTCTCTTCTTTTTAGTTTCATTTGAAGCATGAACCAAAACCGGGTATTTCTTCCCACCCCATTTTTTACTATCTGTTCTCCTCCAATGGGTCTCCTGAAAAAAGCCCACATCTATATGCTCTCTACATAAAAAAATTATACACGATAGACCGCTTATGTGGCGAATTTAAGCCTTGGGTGTTGACTGAACACACCTTTATCATTCCAACATTCTAGGGATCACACGTCTACACTTCCTTATGCAGCTTATAACAAACCATATAACAAGAAAAGAAAAGACATATAAAAAAAAACCTATCATACTTCCATTCATCTCGCTCCACTTTCGGCACTGAAAGGCCCCAAGAGGAGGAAATGAAAACAACAGGAAAAAATACAATCTCATTGGTCCACACAGAAACTGTGGCCAAGAACTCATTCATCAAAAGACATAAAACAAAACTGTGGGGAGCATTAGATATACATTCTATGTCTCCCCCCATGAGGAGTCTCAAAACTGACACACCTCCTATGTCTAATTTAAGACATATGGTAGAGATAGCACCGCTCACTGCTTTTAAATATGTTATTCCGATTATATTATTAAGGAGGCTAGAAAGACAATAATATGAGTTAACTCCTATAAAATATTCCTGAGACGTAGTTCTCTGTAAAGTCATATTTCTGTTAAGCCATTTTTTATAATAATAAGAAGAGAGAAAAAAAAAAAATAAAATATAAAAAAATAAAAAAAATAACAAAACCTAATGACTTCAGCTTATCCATATCAAAGCTTTACTCAATTAGTTTAGTGCGTAACATTAAATCGTTCTTCAATTTTCCTTATTATACCGTTAAACACCTTCATTAATGTATATCTATTATTTCATTAATTTACTTCTATGTGTGGCCCTCATAAGGCCATTAATACCCACAATTAAACTCAGAATGCATTCCGTAGTGCTACTTATATGTTTCTTTTATATAAAAAAAAATAAAAAAAATAAATAAATAAATATGTGTGAAAGCTTTGATCAATCTTTGTTTTCAAACTTGTTTAGTTAATATCCACATCAACTCATAAAGTGCAATTATTTATCCTTCTTCTATATTTACCTATCAATATCAAACTTTTACTCATTTAATTTAATCCATGACATTAAATCATCCTTCTTCAATAATTACTTCTATGTGTGACCCTCATGAGGCCATTAGTGTTCACACTTAAACTCAAAAAGTGCGTTCCATAGTACTACTTATGATTCCTTTGTTAAAAAAAAAAAAAAAAAATTTATTGCGCGACATTAAGCCGTCCTTCTACACTTTTCCTTATTATACCATTAAACACCTTCATTACTAATTACTTCTGTGAGTGTCCCTCATGAGGCCATTAGTGCCCACAATTATCTTCAAAAAGTGCATTTCATAGTGCTACTTTGTTTGTTTTCTTTTCTCTTTTTTCTCTCTTCTTCCCCTTCCCCTCCTCTTCTTCCCTTCTTTTTTAGTGACTGCAATCTTTCAGTATCAAACCTTTACTCAATTAATTTAGTGCGCGACATTAAGTCGTCCTTCTTCAATTTTCCTTATATTACCATTACGCCCCTTCATTAATATATATCCATTATTTAACTAATTACTTCTGTGTGTGGCCCTCCTGAGGCCATTAGTGCCCACAATTAAATTCAAAAGGTGCATTCCATAGTGCTACTTTATTTGTCTTTTTTCTTCCCTTTTTTCCCCTTCTTTTCCTTTTCTTTTTTTCTAGTGACTTAGATCTTTCAGTATCAAACCTTTACTCAATTAATTTAGTGCGCGACATTAAGTCATCCTTCTTCAATTTTCCTTATTATATCATTACACACCTTCATTATTGTATATCTATTATTTAACTAATTACTTCTGTATATGGCCCTCCTGAGGCCATTAGTGCCCACAGTTAAATTCAAAAAGTGCTTTCCATAGTGCTACTTATATGATTCATTTGTTAATAAGAGAGAGAGAAAAAAAAAAAAAAAAAAAAAAAACATTATACTACTGTTAAAGTTATATTTTGATTCTTGCACCATTCAGCCAACACGGTTGGGGAATCGAAAGATCTTATTTGACCTTCCCACCAGAGTCTCACATCGGATGAACTAGTTGACATATTTAAGTTTTTTTTTTATTTCTATCTTGAGAAGGAGAAAAAAATTCTGACATTGTTCCAGGTTGTTTCTCTCTTTTCTCTTTTTTGTCTCTTTTTGGTTGCTCTTTAGGGAGATCTCTAGTCACATTTCTTTTAGTTGCCATGTTTTAGGAGGGAGGAATATTTCCACCAGACAAAACAGATTATTAAATCAACGTGCATCTTGCCAGAGTTCAACCGCTTTTTCACTTCACCAAAGTCGCTTGGCTCACTGTTAATTCTTTTATTTCGCGCTCTTTTTCAAAATCAGCAGGCCTCAAGCGGCATCTAGCAGCATCGGCCCGCATCAGCCGCATCAACGGCATCCGTGATGGCTCCTCCTCTCCTCCACCAGCGTCAGCGTGGAAGCCCAGACACTTCTCCTCAGGCAAAAAAAAGGGGGGGGAGCAGATAGACAAGACTGCTCATTAGCCAGGCCAGACCCCCGTCCTATATATCATCACCGGCTAGAACGCCCGTATCTTACGCCAGCTCAGTCGGCTTGACTGAGCACGATGCCGCTCCCAAAGCCGCTCAGTACCTCGGTACCTCTGTTGGGTTGCAGACGCGGGAGCGGGAGAAGCGACGGCGTTATCTCCAGCTACCCGCCTCTTCGTCCCAGCCTTCCTTCCCCGCAGCGAGCGTGCATCTCCATCTCCGACGGCGTGCGCGTGATCACGTCATCACGCCGGAGTGTGTTGTAAATGTATATATTTTCAATAGCCATTAACAGGGAAGGCTCTTTAGCAGAGGGGCGGGTTTTGGAATTACAATTGATTAAAATTGGAATTAAAATGATTAAGGACAGCTGAAAATCTGTAATTTAACTTTATTCATAAAAACAGGAATCCAACCATTCTAACAGCAAACTGTATTATGTTGCTTAATCTACTTTTGATAAAAGCATTAAAGTAGTATAATGCTACCCATGTTTTTAGCTTGGTAGATCATGGGGTTTATGTGTTAAAGTAGGATTTTCACTTTGTGATCTTGCTCTCCGGTATGAAGGGCCAACACCAGCAAGCTTTTCCTGTAGGAAGGAAGGACTAAGCAATTTTATTGAATAAATCCACAATTAATATACTCTTTAATTAGATAAGCGCAAACATGCTTCATTATAAGTTGACATGAATTCCAGAAACATAGCAATGGAAACTACAGAGATGATAAAATATAAAAAAAAATATGGTCCAAAGAGCCTTAAAGTTATTTATTTAAATAAATATATATATTTATTTTATTTATGTGGAATGCGATATATTAAAATATACAAAGATTTCTTCATCCATCTACAGTAAATAAATCATTTTCCAAGTCTCTAAAGTCAGTGGCCATTCTTTCACTTTATACATGTCGAGGTACAAGAAGAGCGACCTGCAGAGTCGGACCTTCACAAACTGTGTTAATCTGTCTCTTTATTGGCAATAACTTCTTGTTCTTGGGAAACATTTCCAGATTCTATTACTGTCCAGCTGCACAAGAAAAAAAATATAGAAAAATTTTCGGAAATGAAGAAATTAGGGTCAGTTTACAAATGGGTCGTCTAGATATACAGTTAGCCCTTCACGTCTCTTTATTTAAAAAAATGCATTGAAAATGAAGTTCTAAACACTCGAGATCCGCAGATACATTTTTGCATTAACATCTAAGTGTGAAAATGCAGGTGAAAGCGTATTTATATAAAACGATAAATACGAGTTATAGATATAATATTTAAGTATTTATTTTAAATCTAAAAGCCCCCCCTGCACCATACTTCCCCTTGGTGATCGGAGCAGCTTGGTCTTGCCCTTACCAGACTGATGACATTTTAATCAGCCTAACATTCCCTCGCTGCATTATGCTCTACCGTCTCTGCTGAAAGACCGTTCACTTACCTACCACCCTCTCAGGCAGAGCATGTATTCTGCACCAGCAGCGAATGTAAACCTAGTCAAAAAAAGGCTCTTAGCGGTGATTCACGGGGAGGGTAATCAGACCCCCGAACTCAAAACAACAGAAAAAAAGGTTAACAACACAGAACGCGTACGGCAGAGCAACACAGAATCTGACGGCTCAGAGTCTGCCCAACGTCCCTGCTTTATATGGTATTGTTGATGGAATATCATATGTGCCTATATCATATAACCATATAGTGTCAGCGTTGGTGTGTATGTGTGTATACGTATAGTGCTGGAGTCAGTCTGTGTGTGTCTATACTGCAGTATCAGTGTGTAAATGTATAGTGCCAGAGTCAGTATGTCTACTGTATTATAATACTATATTGCCATATCCAGTGTGTATGTGTGCATAGTGTTAGAGCGTGTGTTTTTATATATGGATAGTCTTAGCCAGTGTGTGTGTGTGTTTGCATAGTTTGTGCATGTGTTTAAGAATTTACCATAAGCATGTATGGTGTGTATGTCACAGTATGGCATTAGCACGAGTGTCTATATCAGCATATAGTGTGTGTATTAGTGTATGGTTTTAGCATGGTGTATGGCTTTACATGCGTGTAGAATGTGTGTTACTGCATGGTGTTACGAGTGTGTAAGTGTAAGAATAATGGTTAAACTTACAAGCTTGAGTCTTTTTGGAATAAAATACTCTTTGTACAGAGTGGTGCAGCACTGAAGAAAGGTGTGTTTTACCTTGTATTAATATCCTTTAACTGCAGATCATGGGGTAATAAATGAAAATAAAAAATGATTGGGAAGGAAAAGTTGGCCCCTAAATTTTTTGGATAAAAAACAGCCAATAATAAATGAAAAGCTATAAATAAATAATGTTTTACACGTTTCAGGCCATCAGGTGCTTAATTATAGTGGATACTAAATATTTTTATTAATATTTATCAGTTAACTTTTATTTTGAGGAGTAGAACTGTATATGGAGTTCCTTTACATTGGTGATCAAAAGGTGAACATTAATGAAAGCTGAGCCACATGCCTATTTTATATTTACCTAATACGCCATCACATAAAAACATTCTTTAATGATTTAAGTGTTTAAAATCAAGGATCAACACAACTGAGTGGTATTTGTGCTGCAATAGTTCTTGTAACATTTAAAATTTAGAGATTAAGATGCAGGAATCAGGAATATTGTTTTACTGAATAAATATTTTTCACATTTGGGCTTCTGGTTTCTTTGTGCAAAAAAAGATGTTATCGACGTGTTACGTGTAACGAGTAATATATAGCGAAATTATTTCAGGAGCCAAAGATAAATTCATCCATTGATATTAAAAAGAATAAAAAGCATATAAAGGCAGCCTGCGGATACAGAATGTTAGCCAAGGTCATCTGGTTCGCGGGGTGCGAACAACGGAACAACGCGACCAAGTGAACGGGAAACTGCAGACGGTATAATGAATGCTGTAAAGAATAATATTTCAGGGAATATCACAGTTAACGTGAATAATGTCCCCTAACGCTGGGTGGAAAACTCCAAAAAGACAATGACAGGTATAAGAAAGTTTCCCTATCAGTCATTTAATAACGTGGGGTTCGACGGGCCCATAAGGGACGGACTAATACCCCCAAGCACTGGGCAGGACTGATGGATGCCATTGAATAATACCCCCGGCCCGCAAACCTCTAACAGTTCCACAAACATTTTATATAAAGGTAGATCTAAAGAGCCGGTGCATGGAATTTGGGAAGAGATGGATCTAAAGATTCCCATCACACACCCCGCGGTGGGTTATATATAAAGATTATTTGGGTGCAAAGGTTGAAAAGTCCTATCACCATAGCAACGGACGAAACTTTCCTGTTGAATGGATCATTTCATTATTTATAATGATAATAAAACCATCTTTTCGAGTCATTTTGTAAACAAGCAGTAACAGTTTTAGACAATTTAGCTGAGGCTCCTATCTGTACATAAACAAAGCGCGCTGTTTAGGGCCACGGCTGACGCCCCTCATGTTAGTGGTACAGGAGATTTTTAATCCAATAAACCTAAAGAAAAGAATCAAAATCTACTTCCATAAAGTGTGATTAACACCCACCATACACGCAGTGCACACAGTCATTGTGCCCCCATAAACCCACCCGCTGCAGGCTGAACCCACACATTTCCCCTGCTGGCGTCATATGACCCCCAAAATAAACTCCAAGTCTGGCTGCATCTCACAGGAGAGTCACAGCGAGGTCTCCGCAAGAGACAGATCTGCAGAACCTGCATGTCTCACCTGTCGCCCCAACACTCTCACTGCCCGCTCCCTCTCTCTGTCACCCCAACACTCTCACTGCCCTTCCCCCCTCTCTGTCACCACAACACTCTCACTTCCCTCCCTGTCACCCCAACACTCACACTGCCCGCCCCCTCTCTCTGTCACCCCAACACTCTCACTGCCCGCACTCGCCCTATCACCTGAACGGTCTCTCTCCCTGTCCCCTCCGGTCACTTGCATCATATGCTTTCTGTGCCGTCTCCTCCCGTTTCCTCCACTCACCAGTGTTGGGGAATCTCCTGTCACATCCTCTCAGCTGCCATCACTACGCGTCCAGATCGCTGTCACCGAGACCACGTGACTCCGCCTGCGCTGTGACTCCCTCCATCGGGGGGGCGGAGTCTGCGAAACTGACGCTAAGAGAGCTGAGCCAACAGGGCGTTCCGTGAAATATTCATGTGTATAGGTAGGCGTAGTTTATCAGGCTATGGGCGGTATCTTAGTATGTAGGCGTGTCTCTGTGGTATCCCTTTTGCTTAGAGCCGGTAAGGCAGACGATTTACGGTAGATGTGCGTTGATCGCGGAACCTCCGCAAGCAGTGTGACAGTTTAACAATATCCGTTATGTCTCTAGTTTTCAGAACAAAAACCCGGTAATAAACACACAAGCACACATTACAATCTTTAATAAATTTTTAACTATTTATCTGCCTCATGGGAGATTGTTTTTTTTTTGCTTTCCAGCAGGCTGATCAGCAACTCTCATGTCTTATGATGTCATAGTACTGACTGACATTTCTGTAATAAACTCCTGCACACAGTCTCAGCCCTAATCTTCTACACATGTATGTGCAGGGAGCCCAACATATTTGTAGCTCTCTCTAACACCTGTATTACGGATCTTTCAGGTAAAGCACATTAGAACACATTTTAACATTCATCTTACACACCGCCTAAAACATACAAACACCGCTTAACATTATACTCCGTGACAGGGGGTTACGGGCAGCGATGGAGACTGATAAGGTGCAGTGCGCAGCAGTTTAAGGCGGCCGTCAGTTACTTTAGCCAGTGTGAGAAGGATTTGGAGGGGTAGAGGGAGTGATGGTGTGAGGATAATAATGGAAAACCTCATACATATATCTTTAGACAAAAACGTGAGGTCTCTTAAATATATAGAATACATGTATAAGAATAAAAACATGGAAATGTCATATGAAGTTCTGGTAACGTGACATGTCTAATGCTATCTCTGCGTTTAATGCTATATCCATGTGTAATGATTTGTCCATATTTTATTTTGTGTCCATGTGTAATGCTATCTCTGTGTGTAATGCTATATACACATGTTTAATGCTGTATCCATATTTAACCCCTTCATGATAAAGCACGTACATGTATGGGCTCACAATGCATTGGTTTTAAAGGGTTTAAGTACAACCCTTTGTCCTTAAGAGGTTAATGCTATGTCTATGTTTAATATCATATCCATGTGTAATGCTATCTCCATGTGTAATAGGATATCCATGTTTAATGCTATGTCCATGTTTAATGGTATGTCCATGTGTAATGCCGTGTCCATGTGTGTCAGGAGACAGCTGTAGTAGATATACACAGCGGTGTCCGGTATGCAAGACAAGTCCCAAAAAGCGAAGTCAGGATCTAGCCAAAGTCCGTACACGGTAGGGTCACTGAATCCAAAGAGTCGGCGGGTCTGGCGCACAGGAATTAAGGTAGGTGAGCAGAGTCCAAGGAGTGGACATGTTTAATGCTATCTCCATGTGTAATACTATCTCAATGTATAATGCTATGTCCATGTGTAATGACTTGTCCATGTTTAATGTTATATTCATGTGTAATGCTATGTCCATATTTTTTTTTGTGTCCATGTTCAATGCTATAGACATGTGTAATGATATATCCATGTTTCATGCTATATTCATGTGTAATGCTTTATCCATGTTTAATGCTATATCCATGTTTAATGCTATATCCATATTTAGCCCCTTCAGGATAAAGCACGTACGTGTACAGGCTCACAATGCATTGGTTTTAAAGGGTTTAAGTACAACCCTTTGTCCTTAAGGGGGTAATGCTATGTGTATGTTTAATGTTATCTATATTTGTAATGTTTTATCCATGTTTATTGTTATTTCTAAGATTTTGCGTTTTGGGGGCGTTCTGGAGTGTCGGAGCCGGTCAGCTGGCCGAAGTATCGCCCGGATTGTGTTGATTGCGAGGTGCCGAAAGTACATGTTTGAAATTTAGTTTTATTTGTTATACTCCGTGTTTCAGAGTATATGAAAGGTGTCACGGTGTATGATGTCACAAAGGCAGAGACTGTATTGTGAGGTCACACCCACTTACAGCCATCCAGAGTTCTATAGAATTGAAGATACAAAAACCAAAAGTGTGTTTTGTTTCCTTCATTTATTGGGATTGTCTTTGGAAACAAGAGTTTGGGAGTCACTTGGCCGGGGCACTGTCCATCCTTCAATTCATCCAGTCTGGGGTTACAAAGGTAAAGCCAGACAGGCCCTTTTTACTGGATGACGAGGAAATGTCCTCCGGGGTCCGCAGAATTGACGGAATATTGCGGAGGTTCTTCTGGTGGAGATCTGATCTTAATTCCAGCCGGTACGGGGGAGTTGCACGTCGGCTCTCTATGTCGTCCCACTTGATGCTTTGAAAGAACGAATGCCGCCTGATGTCTCCTTTCACCCCGAGGCGACGCTGAGGGTCCTTCTTCAGGAGATGCTTTAAGATGTCCAGACCTTTCTTGCTCAGCTTTTTGGTATAGCGGGGGTTGCCATGCACGATATGAAGGAAATGTGTCCTCCTGCAATCGCCGGCAAAGAAAGGGTAATCTCCGTTCAGCATCCGGAAGAGCATCACCCCGAAAGACCACCAGTCCACGGCAACGCCATATGCTTGCTTGAGATGTACTTCTGGGGCCATGTAGGCAAATGTGCCGCAAATTCCTGTGGTCTGTGCGGTCCCGAAAATATTTTCTGCAACACACCCAAAATCGCAGAGCTTTACATGGGCCTCTCCATCAAGCAAGACGTTACTCGGCTTCAAGTCGCGATGTATTATTCCCCGGGAGTGGAGGAACTGGATGCCGCACACCATTTCTGCTGCATAAAAGGCAGAGGCGGTCTCGGTGAAGGAGCCCAACCTCCGCAGATATGACTCGAGGCTCCCTCCAGCCATATACTCCATGAGAAGGACTGCGCATCTCTGTGTTTGGAAGGCTGCGTATCCATGGCACAGGAATGGGCTGTTCCGAGCCACCTCCAGAATCCTCCTCTCTCTTATTATGTATTCAGTCTTCATGGCCTTCTTTTTGATGACCTTAACCGCTACCGGGGAGTCCCTGGTAGGGACAGAAGCTAAAACAACCTTTCCAAAGGCTCCTTGTCCCAGCATGGAATGGAAGGTGAAGCCGGAGACTGTCATGGGGAGAAGGCTCCTAAATCTTTTAGCAGGAACAATACTCTCCTCCTGACTCCTGCGTCTTTTGATGGGAAACTTTCCCTTCACCAGCATGCGTTGCTTCAGGTGTTCGCGTCCTTTTTGTCCCCCCTGCTGCCCCAGATCTTTGATGCCATCATCTCTGTCATTAGCAGTTACTCTCCTCCTCTTCCTTTCTCTGGATCTTTCTTCCTCTGAACTGCTACTCTCTCTCTTTCTTTTGAGTATGACTCTACTGGCCAAGTGCTGCGTGCTTTCATCTCTCCTCCTCGTCCGCCTTACAGCGTTTGTGAAAGCTGATCTTACTCTTTTGCAGAATGTTCTCAGTTTTCTGGGGCAGCATCTCTTTAAACTCCACCGAAGTCCAGAAAGAAGGCAGCAATCCTGCACAGGGCTGGATTTGCTTTTCTTCTCCATAACCGTTTGAAATCGTTGGTAGCAACACTTTAAGTTCGCTATGGAATAGCACCTTGAAGTGTCGAGCGCCCAACTGCACTAAAGGGAAAGAGGAGCGGCTTGCAGCTTTATAGGCACATACCGATGATGTCACAGAGACCGATGATGTCACAGACACCAATGATGTCGCAGAGACTTATGATGTCACAGACACCGATGATGTCACAATTCTGGTTTCTGGTTTGCCAACAGTGACCATGAATGACTATGAATTCCGTTTCATGGGCAGATTTCAATGTATTATTAGTTTTCATTTATTATTTTCTGTATTTCACTAGAAGCACAAACACTGCTTAGGTTTGGTAACAGCTGATATCCCTTGTTTATTAAAACTGTTATTAATTCAGACTAATTAATCACAAAAGAAGAAAACTGACAATATGGAGAAAAAACAATCCTAAATCTCATAAAAAACTGATCATGAAATATGAAAATGTTGTTCTTAAATTCCATTATATAATAAGACACATTGTACAGCGCTGCAGAATATGATGGCGTATTAAAAATCAAGAATAATAATAACACATTGTACAGTGTGGCGGTATATGATGGTGCTATATAAATCAATAATAACAACACACATTGTACAGCACTGCGGAGTATGATGGCGCTATATAAATAATGATAAAACATATTGCACAGTGCTGCAGAATAGGATGGCGATATATAAATAATAATAACACACATTGTACAGTGCTGTGGAATATGATGGCGCTATATAAATAAGAGTCGGCGGGTCTGGCACACAGGAATGAAAGTAGAAACATAGAAACATAGAAAGTGACGGCAGATAAGAACCAGCAGGCCCATCCAGTCTGCCCAACCTCTGAGTACTTTCCTTAAGTACTTGCCCTTATCCTATATCTAGCTTGGCCTTATGCTTATCCCATGCTTGCTTAAATGACTTTACCGTATTAACATCTACCACTTCTACTGGAAGGCTATTCCATGCGTCCACTACCCTTTCCGTAAAGTAATATTTTCTGATGTTACCATTAAACCTTTGCCCCTCTAGTTTATGGTTGTGTCCTCTTGTTGTGGTAGTATTTCTCCTTTTAACCCCTTAAGGACCGGGCTCATTTTTTCTTTTTGTACCCTGTGGGACCGAGGCTGTTTTAACACTTTTGTGGTGCTTGTGTTCAGCTGTAATTTTCTCCTCACCCATTTCGTGTACCCACACAAGTTATATATTCTCTTTTTCAGGACAAGATGGGCTTTCTTCAGATACCATTGATCGTATCATCTTATTTACCATTAAAAAAAAAAAATAAAAAAAAAACATGGTGAAAAATTTAAAAAAACACAAGTAAAAGCAAGTGAAAAAACTAGCTAAATAGATGCTACTACTTGTCCTGAGTTTAGAAATACCCAATGTTTTTAGTTTTTTTTGCTGTTTTTTGTAAGTTATAGGGCAATAAGTACAAGCAGTGTTTTATGATTTCCAAACCTTTTTTTAACAAATCCGGTCATTCTGCCTCCATCTCCTCTTTGGAATATCTTTGAAGCCGGTTAACTCAATTTAACCCATTCAAACCATATATTTTTGAAAACTAGACACCCCAGGGTATTTCAAGTGCTGTTATTTTAACCCTTTCCATGCACCAATTATACAACCACACTTTGTCAAACTTTGTAATAGTAATTCTTTTTATTTATTTTTTTCACACAAATTGTAATTTAGTTATAAATATACAGGTCCTGGTATATATTTTTTTTCCATTTTTTTTTTATTTATTATTTTCTGAATATTTTACTAATCACATTGTGATTAGAAAGCTGGGCTCCTTTGACTTGCATGGTTGAATGCAGTACCTGTATTCAACCTGCAAGTGGAGCCAGAGTTCTCTAGAGGGTCTGGAGACCATCTAGCGAACTTTTTCAACTTGATTGTTTTTTTTTTTACAGAGCGGCCGCCATCTTGCTGATGGTGAAGATCACCGACAGTGGCGCCTGTGACCGCTCTCCAGAGCAATCACAGCCCGTCTTGAGGTAAGTGTTTGGTGTCCCTGAATGCCTCCTGATCGAGGCATTCCAGCGTCACCATTTAAGTTTAGGAGGTGATCATTGATCGCCTCCTAAACACTTTTAAAACGGGTGTCCGGTCCGATGTTGAC
Source organism: Spea bombifrons (assembly GCF_027358695.1). Classification (NCBI taxonomy): domain Eukaryota; kingdom Metazoa; phylum Chordata; class Amphibia; order Anura; family Pelobatidae; genus Spea; species Spea bombifrons. Next base: position 158,336,037 of record NC_071087.1, on the reverse strand, counting down.
GCCCCGGGGAGGGGCCAGACATGGCCCCCGATGCCGATCTCGGCGTTACTGAATGCCTCGACACCGAGGCATTACAGCAACGCCGTTTAAGTGACGATCACTTTCTAAGCTTATTTAATTTAGTGACGGTTCAGGACCGTCAAAGGTCGTTAAGTGACCGTTTTTCTGTGACGGTCCTGAACCGGCAAAGGTCGCGAAGGGGTTAAATAAACTATCTTCCTTTAGGTAAGCACAGTCCAATGAGTCGACGGTTCTGGCTCACAGAAATCAAGGTAGGTGAGCAGAGTCCGAGGAGTTGGCGGGTCTGGCGCACAGGAATCAAGGTAGGTGAGCAGAGTCCAAGGAGTTGGCGGGTCTGGCGCACAGGAATCAAGGTAGGTGAGCAGTGTCCAAGGAGTCAGCGCACAGGAATCAAGGTAGGTGAGCAGAGTCCAAAGAGTCGGCGGGTCTGGAACACAGGAATCAAGGTAGGTGAGCTGAGTCCAAGGAGTCGACGCACAGGAATTAAGGTAAGTGAGCAGAGTCCAAGGAGTCAGAGCACAGGAATGAAGGTAAGTGAGCATAGTCCAAGGAGTCAGGGCACAGGAATCAAGGTAAATGAGCAGAGTCCAGGGTCTGACGCACCGGAATTAAGGTAGGTGAGCAGAGTCCAAGGAGTTGCCGGTCCTGGCGCACAGGAATCAAGGTAGGTGAGCAAAGCCCAAGGAGTCGGCGGGTCTATAGCACAGGAATCAAGGTAGGTGAGCAGAGTGCAAAGAGTCGGCGGGTCTGGAGCACAAGAAACAAGGAAGGTTAGCAGAGTACAGGGTCTGATGCACAGGAGCTAAGGTAGGTGAGCGGAGTCCAAGGAGTTGGCGGGTCTGGTGCACAGGAATCAAGGTAGGTGAGCAGAGTCCAAGGAGTCGGCGCACAGGAATCAAGGTAGTTGAGCAGAGTCCAAGGAGTCGGAGGGTCTGGCGCACAGGAATTAAGGTAGGTGAGCAGAGTCCATGGAGTCGGCGCACATGAATCAAGGTAGGTGAGCAGAGTCCAATGGCCCTGCGCCCAGGAATCAAGGTAGGTGAGCAGAGTCCAAGGAATCGCCAGAATCGTCAGAAATAACTTTTTATGTTGATTTAATCCTTACGAATTTTGAGTTCATTTTCTCCTGAGTAAGCCAGTTTCTACTGGCTAAACGCGTAGAGAAATTGAGAAGTACCGTGTTCAGGACTTTTCTGACTTACACAGGCGCATATGCATAACAATTTGGTTATGCCATCATGGCTGTAAGTGCATTCTAACCTTTTTAACAACATTTGTACGAGGATACTGCACCATCTTCGTTTACGTCTGTTTTGTAGATTTTATATGAAGATATTAAAGAAACGTGCTTTTTGAAATTTGAAGACTTCCAGCGTTTGTGAGTGCATTTTCATTGATATCACCACTGAGATGGTGCACAGGAATCAAGGTAGGTGAGCGTTTACCACAAACCTGGTAATAAACACACAACAGCCGGAAATTCATAAAACTATTTATTACACATAAACACACATTACAATCTTTAATAATGTTTTAACTATTTATGTGCCTCGTGGGAGATTATTTCATGGGTATCCAGCAGGCTGATCTCCAGCAACTCTCATCATCCTCATCCAGGTTTTGACCTGATGATGTCTCCATAAATATCGGAGCGGAGGACGGATAACTACCTGCTGCCACCCAGTGATGTATTTACCTTCAGGCCGAAGTGGGGTAGTAGTTACCGCTTCCCGGCCTTTTGGCTAAGATTAAGTGAGTACGTGTGAGAGGGAAAGCTGGTTCGTCTGGCCTTAGAGGGCTGGTTTAGGATGAAGCCCCAAGGTTGCAATTTGTCCCCATTCTTTGGTCCTAGACGCAGCACTGCGCACGATGGTGGTGTGTGCGGTTAAGCGCACTAGCCTAAGGGCTGGGGCTTCCTTGGGGAGCACTTTTATATATAGCTTTTTTTGTGCACGATTGCAGTTTTTTTTGTTTTGGAAGATCCAGTCCTCCTGCAGGCCTTATGGCCGGGGAGGGAGGAAGGGGCCGCGTATCCCTTATTGGGTCCGACCCCCAAAGAATACTAAGAGGGGGGCCTGAAGTTCACCGCGGCCTTAAAGGCACATTGGCACTTTTTTGTTTTTTCACTGCGGAGTCACTGACCCCGGGGCTTCAATAAAAAAAAACAAAAAAGTAGTGTTGCCTGCCGCCCCATCCCCTGCTTACTTTAGGGGGTTCAAGGTATGACATATCCCGGCGCCCCACTTTTGAAGGATGCAAGGAAACTGTGGAGGCCTGTGCCTAGGCCAGAACCCGTCCCTGTGCCCCTCTCTGCTTTGTATTATATACAGGGACCGGCTCCCTGGTATATGTACAGGAATTGCTGGCAATCTATAGTATTAACTATTCCTCATCTCCATATTGTCCTTAAAATTTTGGTTTAACACAAATACAAAGTACAGTTAGAAAAGAAACCGGTTATATCCGGCAGCAGCATGATCTTCCCCCTGGAAATGAGAGATGGAACAGCGATGTCTTGTGATGTCATAGTTCTGACACACAGACGCTCCTGCACACAGACACGGCGAGAGCCCAACATATACACAGCTCTCTGTAACACGCATACACTATTCATCTTCCAGAGAAAACATATATGTAGCTCTCTAATACATGTATTACTGATCTTTAGGCAAAACAGAAATATTAACAATCACACCAAGAACACGCACCGCCTCAAACACGGAGACATACAGAGGAAGAGCGTAGCGGATGCCGAAAACCCTAAACAACTGAAAACAGCATCATAGAGGCATTCGTTTTATCAGGCCGCCATACAAAGTGAGTACATTTTTAATACTAGCGATATCCAGCTATTTATGGGGCCATCTGTCACGTCTCTAGTTTGTATTTTTGGGTAATGAGAACATGGACCAACCTGCTAGCATTCTAATATTTTATATCACGCTTTTCTACCCAATAAAATACATTTAGAGAATGCTGTTTGTAATAGTTTTAATCAGGGTTTAGGAACGTGGGATCATCTGAATAAGATATGTCAATTTTGAGAGAATATTGTCTTTAATAGAATTTATTCTTCCTCACCAGTTAATCTCCAGCGTTTTCCACTCTTTTAGATTTTTATTTGTTTGTTGGAGTTGTGGTAGGAAGTTATCTTCCAGCACTTATTTAAGATATGTATTCCTAGGTGTTTAATGTCATCTTTAGCCCGGGTGAAAAGTTTGTTTATCAAGTTGCATTTCACATGGTTTGGGATGTTTTTCTAAATGGAGCTTGTATTCTGAATATATGGCGTATTCGTCTATAGCTTTCACTATTTCTTATGCCGGGTTCTCCAGATTTCCCTTGGCGATTAGTATATCATCGGCATAAAGGCTCCCCGTGTGCAGTAGTGAAGCATTTAATGCTTGGGTTTTCTGTATTCGAGATGGCCAAGGGTCCCAATGAGAGAAAATATAAGAGCGGTGATGAGGAGAAACCTGATCCCGTTACTCTAGCAGTAGGGATAGTATATAAAGCCTTCATAGCGTCTATCATTCTAGCATTAAATCCAAAGGTTTCTAGAGATTTTAAGAGGAGATCCCATCTGAATCTGTCAAAGGCTAAAGTCTAATGTGTCTATTACTCTTCTTCTATTATTCACTGAAACCTACTTGGTCTGAATGAATCAACGACTGAATTATAATTTTCATTCCATCTGCTAATACTGCTGTATAAATCTTGATATTTAGTATCTGTTCATTAGTTACTTTTGATCTTTCATCTTTAAAATATTCCTCGGTGAAGTATTGATAGGAGATTGTACAGAGTTTGCTAAAATTTTCAAAAACGTAGGCCGATTTTATCAGGGTTCATAACTTTTTTATCAGTATCTATAATTTTAGTGATTAACCTATTTGCTGTTTTCTATTTTTAAGTTTATTTGTGATTAATTTATTGACCTTATTCCCTTTATAGCAACACTTGCTTTTAGAAAATATCACAGTTTTGTTAACTCTGTGTATTAAATGAGCATTGCCAGATTTTTCTGTTAGATAAGTCCGCAGTTAGGTTTGCTTTATTTTGTTTATTTAATCTATACAGTAATATATAGAGATCTAGAGGATCAGGTGTTATTTACATTGTACAGCGCTATGGAGTATGGTGGCGATGTATAAATAATAATAAAATACATTTTACAGCGGAGTATGATAGCGCTATATAAATCAATAATAATAACACACATTGTACAGCGCTGCGGAATATGATGGCGATATATAAATAATAACACACTGCACAACGCTACGGAATATTGTGGCACTATATAAATCAATAATAATAATAACACACATTGTAAAACGCTGCGGAATATGGTGGCGCTATATAAATGATAATATTAACAGACATTGTACAGCACGGCGGAATATGGTGGCTCTATATAAGTAGTAATAATGTGTAAATAAATGGTAATTATAGCGACAGGTCTCTAGAGGTCACTTGTCTTCTCCATCTAATAATTGATAATCCAGCTCATAGGATGTGGCTGTGTTGCTGGAAATGAAAGGGTTACTGTGAGCATTTATTTATTTGTGGGGTATTTTCTGACTCGGACATGGGGGGTACTAATATTTATTCTGGCCTCGGAATTGGTTGTTTTGGGGCAGATTTTGTGTTGGCCTTTTTTGGGGGCCTTTTTGGGGGCCTTTTTTCTGGAGTGTCGGAGCTGGTCAGCTGGCCGAAGTATCGCCCGGATTGTGTTAATTGCGAGGTGCCGAAAGTACATGTTTGAAATTTAGTTTTATTTGTTATACTCCGTGTTTCAGAGTATATGAAAGGTGTCACGGTGTATGATGTCACAAAGGCAGAGACTGTCTTGTGAGGTCACACCCACTTACAGCCATCCAGAGTTCTATAGAATTGAAGATACAAAAACCAAAAGTGTGTTTTGTTTCCTTCATTTATTGGGATTGTCTTTGGAAACAAGAGTTTGGGAGTCACTTGGCCGGGGCACTGTCCATCCTTCAATTCATCCAGTCTGGGGTTACAAAGGTAAAGCCAGACAGGCCGCAGAATTGACGGAATATTGCGGAGGTTCTTCTGGTGGAGATCTGATCTTACTTCCAGCCGGTACGGGGGAGTTGCACGTCGGCTCTCTATGTCGTCCCACTTGATGCTTTGAAAGAACGAATGCCGCCTGATGTCTCCTTTCACCCCGAGGCGACGCTGAGGGTCCTTCTTCAGGAGATGCTTTAAGATGTCCAGACCTTTCTTGCTCAGCTTTTTGGTATAGCGGGGGTTGCCATGCACGATATGAAGGAAATGTGTCCTCCTGCAATCGCCGGCAAAGAAAGGGTAATCTCCGTTCAGCATGCGGAAGAGCATCACCCCGAAGGACCACCAGTCCACGGCAACGCCATATGCTTGCTTGAGATGTACTTCTGGGGCCATGTAGGCAAATGTGCCGCAAATTCCTGTGGTCTGTGCGGTCCCGAAAATATTTTCTGCAACACACCCAAAATCGCAGAGCTTTACATGGGCCTCTCCATCAAGCAAGACGTTACTCGGCTTCAAGTCGCGATGTATTATTCCCCGAGAGTGGAGGAACTGGATGCCGCACACCATTTCTGCTGCATAAAAGGCAGAGGCGGTCTCGGTGAAGGAGCCCAACCTCCGCAGATATGACTCGAGGCTCCCTCCAGCCATATACTCCATGAGAAGGACTGCGCATCTCTGTGTTTGGAAGGCTGCGTATCCATGGCACAGGAATGGGCTGTTCCGAGCCACCGCCAGAATCCTCCTCTCTCTTATTATGTATTCAGTCTTCATGGCCTTCTTTTTGATGACCTTAACCGCTACCGGGAGTCCCTGGTAGGGACAGAAGCCAAAACAACCTTTCCAAAGGCTCCTTGTCCCAGCATGGAATGGAAGGTGAAGCCGGAGACTGTCATGGGGAGAAGGCTCCTAAATCTTTTAGCAGGAACAATACTCTCCTCCTGACTCCTGCGTCTTTTGATGGGAAACTTTCCCTTCACCAGCATGCGTTGCTTCAGGTGTTCGCGTCCTTTTTGTCCCCCCTGCTGCCCCAGATCTTTGATGCCATCATCTCTGTCATCAGCAGTTACTCTCCTCCTCTTCCTTTCTCTGTATCTTTCTTCCTCTGAACTGCTACTCTCTCTCTTTCTTTTGAGTATGACTCTACTGGCCAAGTGCTCCGTGCTTTCATCTCTCCTCCTCGTCCGCCTTACAGCGTTTGTGAAAGCTGATCTTACTCTTTTGCAGAATGTTCTCAGTTTTCTGGGGCAGCATCTCTTTAAACTCCACCGAAGTCCAGAAAGAAGGCAGCAATCCTGCACAGGGCTAGATTTGCTTTTCTTCTCCATAACCGTTTGAAATCGTTGGTAGCAACACTTTAAGTTCGCTATGGAATAGCACCTTGAAGTGTCGAGCGCCCAACTGCACTAAAGGGAAAGAGGAGCGGCTTGCAGCTTTATAGGCACATACCGATGATGTCACAGAGACCGATGATGTCACAGAGACCAATGATGTCGCAGAGACCTATGATGTCACAGACACCGATGATGTCACAATTCTGGTTTCTGGTTTGCCAACAGTGACCATGAATGACTATGAATTCCGTTTCATGGGCAGAATTCAATGTATTATTAGTTTTCATTTATTATTTTCTGTATTTCACTAGAAGCACAAACACTGCTTAGGTTTGGTAACAGCTGATATCCCTTGTTTATTAAAACTGTTATTAATTCAGACTAATTAATCACAAAAGAAGAAAACTGACAGTATGGAGAAAAAACAATCCTAAATCTCATAAAGAACTGATCATGAAATATGAAAATGTTGTTCTTAAATTCCATGATATAATAAGACACATTGTACAGCGCTGCAGAATATGATGGCGCTATAAAAATCAAGAATAATAATAACACATTGTACAGTGTGGCGGTATATGATGGTGCTATACAAATCAATAATAAAAACACACATTGTACAGCACTGTGGAGTATGATGGCGCTATATAAATAATGATAAAACACATTGCACAGTGCTGCAGAATAGGATGGCGATATATAAATAATAATAACACACATTGTACAGTGCTGTGGAATATGATGGCGCTATATAAATAAGAGTCGGCGGGTCTGGCACACAGGAATGAAAGTAGAAACATAGAAACATAGAAAGTGACGGCAGATAAGAACCAGCAGGCCCATCCAGTCTGCCCAACCTCTGAGTACTTTCCTTAAGTACTTGCCCTTATCCTATATCTAGCTTGGCCTTATGCTTATCCCATGCTTGCTTAAATGACTTTACCGTATTAACATCTACCACTTCTGCTGGAAGGCTATTCCATGCCTCCACTACCCTTTCCGTAAAGTAATATTTTCTGATGTTACCATTAAACCTTTGCCCCTCTAGTTTATGGTTGTGTCCTCTTGTTGTGGTAGTATTTCTCCTTTTAACCTCTTTAGGACCGGGCTCATTTTTTCTTTTTGTACCCTGTGGGACCGAGGCTGTTTTAACACTTTTGTGGTGCTTGTGTTCAGCTGTAATTTTCTCCTCACCCATTTAGTGTAAGTTATATATTGTCTTTTTCAGGACAAGATGGGCTTTCTTCAGATGGGCTTTCTTCAGATACCATTATTTTGATCGTATCATCTTATTTACTATTAAAATAAAAAAAACATGGTGAAAAATTTAAAAAAACCCATTTTATGACTTTTATTTGAAAAATCTTTTACTCACCTAAAAAAGCAAGTAAAAAAACTAGCTTAATAGATTCTACTACTTGTCCTGAGTTTAGAAATACCCAATGTTTTTATGTTTTTTTGCTGTTTTTTGTAAGTTATAGGGCAATAAGTACAAGCAGTGCCTCCATCTCCTCTTTGGAATATCTTTGAAGCCGGTTAACTCAATTTAACCCATTCAAACCATATATTCTTGAAAACTAGACACCCCAGGGAATTTCAAGTGCTGCTATTTTAACCCTTTCCATGCACCAATTATACAACCACACTTTGTCAAACTTTGTAATAGTAATTCTTTTTATTTATTTTTTTCACACAAATTGTAATTTAGTTATAAATATACAGGTCCTGGTATATAATTTTTTTTCCATTTTTTTTTATTTATTATTTTTTGAATATTTTACTAATCACATTGTGATTAGAAAGCTGGGCTCCTTTGACTTGCATGGTTGAATGCAGTACCTGGTGGAGACCATCTAGCGAACTTTTTCAACTTGATTGTTTTTTTTTTACAGGGCGGCCGCCATCTTGCTGATGGTGATGATCACCGGCAGTGGCGGCTGTGACCGCTCTCCGGAGCAGTCACAGCCCGTCTTGAGGTAAGTGTTTGGTGTCCCTGAATGCCTCCTGATCGAGGCATTCCAGCGTCACCATTTAAGTTTAGGAGGTGATCGTTGATCGCCTCCTAAACACTTTTAAAACGGGTGTCCGATTCGATGTTGACGCGCCGGGGAGGGGCCAGACATGGCCCCCGATGCCGATCTCTGCGTTACTGAATGCCTCGACACCGAGGCATTACAGCAACGCCGTTTAGCCGAAGAAAGTGATCGTTGATCACTTTCTAAGCTTATTTAATTTAGTGAAGGTTCAGGACCGTCAAAGGTCGTTAAGTGACCGTTTTTCTATGACGGTCCTGAACCGGCAAAGGTCGCGAAGGGGTTAAATACCTTTAGGTAAGCAGAGTCCAATGAGTCGACGGTTCTGGCTCACAGAAATCAAGGTAGGTGAGCAGAGTCCGAGGAGTTGGCGGGTCTGGCGCACAGGAATCAAGGTAGGTGAGCAGAGTCCAAGGAGTTCGCGGGTCTGGCGCACAGGAATCAAGGTAGGTGAGCAGAGTCCAAGGAGTCGGCGCACAGGAATCAAGGTAGGTGAGCAGAGTCCAAAGAGTCGGCGGGTCTGGCGCACAGGAATCAAGGTAGGTGAGCAGAGTCTGAGGAGTCAGCGGGTCTGGCACACAGGAATCAAGGTAGGTGAGCTGAGTCCAAGGAGTCGACGCACAGGAATTAAGGTAAGTGAGCAGAGTCCAAAGAGACAGCGGACTGGAATGAAGGTAAGTGAGCAGAGTCCAAGGAGTCAGCGCACACTAATCAAGGTAGATGAGCAGAGTCCAGGGTCTGACGCACCGGAATTAAGGTAGGTGAGCAGAGTCCAAGGAGTTGCCGGTCCTGGCGCACAGGAATCAATGTAGGTTAGCAGAATCCAAGGAGTAGGCGCACAGGAATCAAGGTAGGTGAGCAGAGTCCAAGGAGTCAGCAAACAGGAATCAAGGTAGGTGAGCAGAGTCCAAGGAGTCGCGCACAGGAATCAAGGTATGTGAGCAGAGTCCAGGGTCTGACGCACAGGAATCATGGTAGGTGAGCAGAGTCCAAGGAGTCGACGCACAGGAATCAAGGTAAGTGAGCAGAGTCCAAGCAGTCGGCGGGTCTGGTGCACAGACCCCAAGCAGTCGACGCACAGGAATCAAGGTAAATGAGCAGAGTCCAAGGATTCAGCGCACAGTAATCAAGGTAGGTGAGCAGAGTCCAAGGAGTCGGTGCACAGGAATCAAGGTAGGTGAGCAGAGTCCAAAGAGTCGGTGGGTCTGGTGCACAGGAATTAAGGTAGGTGAGCAGAGTCCAAGGAGTCGACGCCCAGGAATCAAGGTAAGTGAGTAGAGTCCAAGGAGTCAGCGCACAAGAATCAAGGTAGGTGAGCAGAGTCCAAGGAGTCGGCCGGTCTGGTGCACAGACCCCAAGCAGTCGACGCACAGGAATCAAGGTAAGTGAGCAGAGTCCAAGGAGTCAGCACACAGGAATCAAGGTAGGTGAGCAGAGTCCAAGGAGCCGACGCACAGGAATCAAGGTAAGTTAGCAGAGTCCAAAGAGTCAGCGCACAGGAATCAAGGTAGGTGAGCAGAGTCCAAGGAGTCAACGCACACGAATCAAGGTAAGTGAGTAGAGTCCAAGGAGTCAGCGCACAGGAATCAAGGTAGGTGAGCAGAGTCCAAGGAGTCGGCGGGTCTGGTGCACAGACCCCAAGCAGTCGACGCACAGGAATCAAGGTAAGTGAGCAGAGTCCAAGGATTCAGCACACAGGAATCAAGGTAGGTGGGCAGAGTTCAAGGAGTCGACGCACAGGAATCAAAGTAAGTGAGCAGAGGACAAGGATTCAGCGCACAGGAATCAAGGTAGGTGAGCAGAGTCCAAGGAGTCGGTGCACAAGAATCAAGGTAGGTGAGCAGAGTCGAAAGAGACGGTGGCTCTGGCACACAGGAATCAAGGTAGGTGAGCAGAGTCGAAAGAGACGGTGGCTCTGGCACACAGGAATCAAGGTAGGTGAGAAGAGTCCAAGGAGTCGACGCACAGGAATCAAGGTAAGTGAGTATAGTCCAAGGAGTCAGCGCACAAGTATCAAGGTAGGTGAGCAGAGTCCAAGGAGTCGGTGCACAGGAATCAAGGTAGGTGAGCAGAGTCCAAAGAGACGGTGGCTCTGGTGCACAGGAATTAAGGTAGGTGAGTAGAGTCCAAAGAGTCGACGCACAGGAATCAAGGAGTCCAAGGAATCAAGGTAAGTGAGCAGAGTACAAGGATTCAGCGCACAGGAATCAAGGTAGGTGAGCAGAGTCCAAATAGTCGGTGGGTCTGGTGCACTGGAATCAAGGTAGGTGAGCAGAGTCCAAGGAGTCGACGCACAGGAATTAAGGTAAGTGAGCAGAGTCCAAGGAGTCAGCGCACAGCAATCAAGGTAAGTGAGCAGAGTCCAAGGATTCAGCGCACAGGTATCAAGGTAAGTGATCAGAGTACAAGGATTCAGCGCACAGGAATCAAGGTAGGTGAGCAGAGTCCAAGGAGTCGGCGCACAGGAATCAAGGTAAGTTAGCAGAGTCCAAGGAGATGAAGCACAGGAATCAAGGTAAGTGAGCAGAGTCCAAGGATTCAGCGCACATGAATCACGGTAGGTGAGCAGAGTCCAAGGAGTCGACGGGTCTGGTGCACAGACCCCAAGCAGTCGACGCACAGGAATCAAGGTAAGTGAGCAGAGTCTAAGGAGTCGACGCACAGGAATCAAGGTAAGTGAGCAGAGTCTAAGGAGTCGACGCACAGGAATTAAGGTAAGCGAGCAGAGTCTAAGGAGTCGATGCACAGGAATCAAGGTAAGTGCGCAGAGTCCAAGGATTCAGCGCACAGGAATCAAGGTAAGTGAGCAGAGTACAAGGATTCAGCGCACAGGAATCAAGGTAGGTGAGCAGAGTCCAAGGAGTCGACGCACAGGAATCAAGGTAAGTGAGCAGAGTCCAAGGAGTCGACGCACAGGAATCAAGGTAAGTGAGCAGAGTCTAAGGTGTCGACGCACAGGAATCAAGGTAAGTGTGCAGAGTCCAAGGATTCAGCGCACATGAATCAAGGTAGGTGAGGAGAGTCCAAGGATTCAGCGGGTCTGGTGCACAGACCCCAACCAGTCGATGCACAGGAATCAAGGTAAGTGAGCAGAGTCCAATGAGTCAGCGCACAGGAATCAAGGTAAGTGAGCAGAGTCCAAGGATTCAGCGCACATGAATCAAGGTAGCTGAGCAGAGTCCAAGGAGTCGGCGGGTCTGGTGCACAGACCCCAAACAGTCGACGCACAGGAATTAAGGTAAGTGAGCAGAGTCCAAGGAGTCAGCGCACAGGAATCAAGGTAGGTGAGCAGAGTCTAAGGAGTCGACGCACAGGAATTAAGGTAAGTGAGCAGAGTCTAAGGAGTCGACGCACAGGAATCAAGGTAAGTGAGCAAAGTCCAAGGAGTCAGCGCACAGCAATCAAGGCAAGTGAGCAGAGAACAAGGATTCAGCGCACAGGAATCAAGGTAGGTGAGCAGAGTCCAAGGAGTCGGTGCACAGGAATCAAGGTAGGTGAGCAGAGTCCAAGGAGTCAACGCACAGGAATCAAGGTAAGTAAGCAGAGTCCAAGGAGTCGACGCACAGGAATCAAAGTTAGTGAGCAGCGTACAAGGATTCAGCGTACAGGAATCAAAGTAGGTGAGCAGAGTCCAAGGAGTCGACGCACAGGAATCAAGGTAAGTGAGCAGAGTCCAAGAATTCAGCGCATAGGAATAAAGGTAGGTGAGCAGAGTCCAAATAGTCGGTGGGTCTGGCGCATAGGAATCAAGGTAGTGAGTAGAGTCCAAGGAGTCGACGCACAGGAATCAATGTAAGTGAGTAGAGTCCAAGGAGTCAGCGCACAGGAATCAAGGTAGGTGAGCAGAGTCCAAGGAGTCGATGCACAGGAATCAAGGTAAGTGAGCAGAGTCTAAGAGTCGACGTACAGGAATTAAGGTAAGTGAACAGAGTCTAAGAGTCGACGCACAGGAATCAAGGTAAGTGAGCAGAGTCCAAAGAGTCAGCGCACAGGAATCAAGGTAGGTGAGCAGAGTCCAAGGAGTCGACGCACAGGAATCAAGGTAAGTGAGCAGAGTCTAAGGAGTCAGCGCACTGGAATCAAGGTAAGTGAGCAGAGTCCAAGGAGTCAGCGCACAGGAATCAAGGTAGGTGAGCAGAGTCCAAGGAGTCGACGCACAGGAATCAAGGTAAGTGAGCCGAGCCCAAGGATTCAGCGCACATGAATCACGGTAGGTGAGCAGAGTCCAAGGAGTCGGCGGGTCTGGTGCACAGACCCGAAGCAGTCGACGCACAGGAATCAAGGTAAGTGAGCAGAGTCTAAGGAGTCGACGGACAGGAATCATGGTAAGTGAGCAGAGTCCAAGGAGTCGATGCACAGGAATCAAGGTAAGTGAGCAGAGTCTAAGAGTCGACGCACAGGAATTAAGGTAAGTGAGCAGAGTCCAAAGAGTCAGCGCACAGGAATCAAGGTAGGTGAGCAGAGTCCAAGGAGTCGACGCACAGGAATCAAGGTAAGTGTGCAGAGTCTAAGGAGTCAGCGCACAGGAATCAAGGTAAGTGAGCAGAGTCCAAGAATTCAGCGCACAGGAATCAAGGTAGGTGAGCAGAGTCCAAGGAGTCGACGCATAGGAATCAAGGTAAGTGAGCAGAGTCTAAGAAGTCGACGGACAGGAATCAAGGTAAGTGAGCAGAGTCCAAGGAGTCAGCGAACAGGAATCAAGGTAGGTGAGCAGAGTCCAAGGAGTCGATGCACAGGAATCAAGGTAAGTGAGCAGAGTCCAAGGATTCAGCGCACATGAATCACGGTAGGTGAGCAGAGTCCAAGGAGTCGGCGGGTCTGGTGCACAGACCCCAAGCAGTCGACGCACAGGAATCAAGGTAAGTGAGCAGAGTCTAAGGAGTCGACGGACAGGAATCATGGTAAGTGAGCAGAGTCCAAGGAGTCGATGCACAGGAATCAAGGTAAGTGAGCAGAGTCTAAGAGTCGACGCACAGGAATTAAGGTAAGTGAACAGAGTCTAAGAGTCGACGCATAGGAATCAAGGTAAGTGAGCAGAGTCCAAAGAGTCAGCGCACAGGAATCAACGTAGGTGAGCAGAGTCCAAGGAGTCGACGCACAGGAATCAAGGTAAGTGAGCAGAGTCTAAGGAGTCAGCGCACAGGAATCAAGGTAAGTGAGCAGAGTCCAAGAATTCAGCGCACAGGAATCAAGGTAGGTGAGCAGAGTCCAAGGAGTCGACGCATAGGAATCAAGGTAAGTGAGTAGAGTCCAAGGATTCAGCGCACAGGAATCAAGGTAAGTGAGCAGAGTACAAGGATTCAGCGCACAGGAATCAAGGTAGGTGAGCAGAGTCCAATGAGTTGACGCACAGGAATCAAGGTAAGTGAGCAGAGTCCAAGGAGTCAGCGCACAGGAATCAAGGTAGGTTAGCAGAGTCCAAGGAGTCGGCGGCTCTGGTGAACAGACCCCAAGCAGTCGACGCACAGGAATCAAGGTAAGTGAGCAGAGTCCAAGGAGTCAGCGCACAGGAATCAACGTAAGTGAGCAGAGTCCAAGGAGTCAGCGCACAGGAATCAAGGTAAGTGACCAGAGTCCAAGGAGTCGACGCACAGGAATCAAGGTAAGTGAGCAGAGTCCAAAGATTCAGCGCACATGAATCAACGTAGGTGAGCAGAGTCCAAGGAGTCGACCCACAGGAATCAAGGTAAGTGAGCAGAGTCCAAGGATTCAGCGCACAGGAATCAAGGTAAGTGAGCAGAGTCCGAGGAGTCAGCGCACAGGAATCATGGTAGGTGAGCAGAGTCCAAGGAGTCGATGCACAGGAATCAAGGTAAGTGAACAGAGTCTAAGAGTCGACGCACAGGAATTAAGGTAAGTGAACAGAGTCTAAGAGTCGACGCACAGGAATCAAGGTAAGTGAGCAGAGTCCAAAGAGTCAGCGCACAGGAATCAAGGTAGGTGAGCAGAGTCTAAGGAGTCAGCGCACAGGAATCAAGGTAAGTGAGCAGAGTCCAAGGATTCAGCGCATAGGAATCAAGGTAAGTGAGCAGAGTACAAGGAGTCGACGCACAGGAATCAAGATAATTGAGCAGAGTCCAAGGATTCAGCGCACATGAATCACGGTAGGTGAGCAGAGTCCAAGGATTCAGCGCACAGGAATCAAGGTAGGTGAGCAGAGTCCAAATAGTCGGTGGGTCTGGCGCATAGGAATCAAGGTAGGTGAGCAGAGTCTAAGGAGTCGACGTACAGGAATCAAGCAGGGTCCATGTCGACGCACAGGAATCAAGGTAAGTGAGCAGAGTCCAAGGAGTCAGCGCACAGGAATCAAGGTAGGTGAGCAGAGTCCAAGAAGTCGACGCACAGGAATCAATGTAAGTGAGCAGAGTCTAAGGAGTCGACGCATAGGAATTAAGGTAAGTGAACAGAGTCTAAGGAGTCGACGCACAGGAATCAAGCAGGGTCCAGTCGACGCACAGGAATCAAGATAAGTGAGCAGAGTCCAAGGACTCAGCGCACAGGAATCAAGGTAGGTGAGCAGAGTCCAAGGAGTCGGCGGGTCTGGTCCACAGACCCCAAGCAGTCAACGCACAGGAATCAAGGTAAGTGAGCAGAGTCCAAGGAGTCAGCGCACAGAAGTCAAGGTAGGTGAGCAGAGTCCAAGGAGTCGGCGGGTCTGGTGCACAGACCCCAAGCAGTCGACGCACAGGAATCAAGGTAAGTGAGCAGAGTCCAAGGAGTCGACGCACAGGAATCAAGGTAAGTGAGCAGAGTCCAAGGACTCAGCGCACATGAATCAAGGTAGGTGAGCAGGGTCCAAGGAGTCGGCGGGTCTGGTGCACAGACCCCAAGGAGTCGACGCACAGGAATCAAGGTAAGTGAGCAGAGTCCAAGGAGTCAGCGCACAGGAATCAAGGTAGGTGAGTAGAGTCCAAGGAGTCGGCGGGTCTGGTCCACAGACCCCAAGCAGTCGACGCACAGGAATCAAGGTAAGTGAGCAGAGTCCAAGGAGTCAGCGCAAAGGAATTAAGGTAAGTGAGCAGAGTCCAAGGATTCAGCGCACATTAATCAAGGTAGGTGAGCAGAGTCCAAGGAGTCGGCGGGTCTGGTGCACAGACCCCAAGCAGTCGACGCACAGGAATCAAGGTAAGTGAGCAGAGTCCAAGGAGTCAGCGCACAGAAATCAAGGTTGGTGAGCAGAGTCCAAGGAGTCCGCGGGTCTGGTGCACACAACCCAAGCAGTCGACGCACAGTAATCAAGGTAAGTGAGCAGAGTCCAAGTAGTCAGCGCACAGGAATCAAGGTAGGTGAGTAGAGTCCAAAGAGTCGACGCACAGGAATCAAGGTAAGTGAGTAGAGTCCAAGGAGTCAGCGCACAGGAATCAAGGTAGGTGAGCAGAGTCCAAGGAGTCGACGCACAGGAATCAAGGTAAGTGAGCAGAGTCCAAGGAGTCAGCGCACAGGAATCAAGGTAGGTGAGCAGAGTCTAAGGAGTCGACGCACAGGAATCAACCAGGGTCCATGTCGACGGACAGGAATCAAGGTAAGTGAGCAGAGTCCAAGGAGTCAGCGCACAGGAATCAAGGTAGGTGAGCAGAGTCCAAGAAGTCGATGCACAGGAATCAAGGTAAGTGAGCAGAGTCTAAGGAGTCGACGCATAGGAATTAAGGTAAGTGAACAGAGTCTAAGGAGTCGACGCACAGGAATCAAGCAGGGTCCAGTCGACGCACAGGAATCAAGATAAGTGAGCAGAGTCCAAGGAGTCAGCGCACAGGAATCAAGGTAGGTGAGCAGAGTCCAAGGAGTCGGCGGGTCTGGTCCACAGACCCCAAGCAGTCTACGCACAGGAATCAAGGTAAGTGAGCAGAGTCCAAGGAGTCAGCGCACAGAAGTCAAGGTAGGTGAGCAGAGTCCAAGGAGTCGGCGGGTCTGGTGCACAGACCCCAAGCAGTCGACGCACAGGTATCAAGGTAAGTGAGCAGAGTCCAAGGAGTCGACGCACAGGAATCAAGGTAAGTGAGCAGAGTCCAAGGACTCAGCGCACATGAATCAAGGTAGGTGAGCAGGGTCCAAGGAGTCGGCGGGTCTGGTGCACAGACCCCAAGGAGTCGACACACAGGAATCAAGGTAAGTGAGCAGAGTCCAAGGAGTCAGCGCACAGGAATCAAGGTAGGTGAGTAGAGTCCAAGGAGTCGGCGGGTCTGGTCCACAAACCCCAAGCAGTCGACGCACAGGAATCAAGGTAAGTGAGCAGAGTCCAAGGAGTCAGCGCAAAGGAATTAAGGTAAGTGAGCAGAGTCCAAGGATTCAGCGCACATTAATCAAGGTAGGTGAGCAGAGTCCAAGGAGTCGGCGGGTCTGGTGCACAGACCCCAAGCAGTCGACGCACAGGAATCAAGGTAAGTGAGCAGAGTCCAAGGAGTCAGCGCACAGAAATCAAGGTTGGTGAGCAGAGTCCAAGGAGTCCGCGGGTCTGGTGCACACAACCCAAGCAGTCGACGCACAGGAATCAAGGTAAGTGAGCAGAGTCCAAGGAGTCAGCGCACAGGAATCAAGGTAGGTGAGCAGAGTCCAAGGAGTCGACGCACAGGAATCAAGGTAAGTGAGTAGAGTCCAAGGAGTCAGCGCACAGGAATCAAGGTAGGTGAGCAGAGTCCAAGGAGTCGACGCACAGGAATCAAGGTAAGTGAGCAGAGTCCAAGGAGTCAGCGCACAGGAATCAAGGTAGGTTAGCAGAGTCCAAGGAGTCGGCGGCTCTGGTGAACAGACCCCAAGCAGTCGACGCACAGGAATCAAGGTAAGTGAGCAGAGTCCAAGGAGTCAGCGCACAGGAATCAAGGTAGGTGACTAGAGTTCAAGCAGTCGGCGGGTCTGGCGCACAGGAATCAAGGTAGGTGAGCAGAGTCCAAGCGGTCGGCGCACAGGAATCAAGGTAGGTGAGCAGAGTCTAAGGAGTCGACGCACAGGAATCAAGGTAAGGTAGAGCTCATGTGCATGTTTAATGTTATGTCCATGTGTAATGCTAGGGCCTTGTATACTGCTATATCCATGTGTCATGCTATGTCCATGTGTCATGCTATGTCCATGTGTCATGCTATCTTCATGTGTAATGCGACGTCAATGTTTAATGGGATGTCCATGTTTACTGCTATCTCCATGTGTATTGCTATCTTTATGTGTAATGCTATGTCCATGTGTAATGCTATGTCCATGTTTAATGCTTTGTCAATGTTTAATGCTATGTTTAATGTATATGCTATGACCTTGTGTAGTGCTTTCTCCATATGTAGTGCTATATCAATGTGTATTTCTATATCCATGTTCATTGCTATCGCAATATTTAATGCTACCTCGATGTGTAATGCTATGTCCATGTGTAATTCTTTTTTTTTTTTTTTTTTTAAGTTTTATTATATATAAAATTTGACCATTACAAACATATAACAATACATAATCTTCCATTTCTATGTCTCAAGAGTAAAATTTTACAGAATAAAATATCTAACATCCATACAAATGACAGTAAATTGAAGTTATCATAATCTAATGTTATAACCAGAGCTGCGGGAGGGAGGAAGAGAGAATATCATTAATCTTGTTTAATGCTATCTCCATGTGTAATGCTATGTCCATGTTTAATTCTGTCTCCATGTTTAATGCTATGACAATTTATATTGAACTGGTGGTGTTAGGGCAGGCTTATTAAGAGAATGCTTGCGGTAGAGGCATAATCATCCATAGAGGCTGATTATGACTATTTGTCAGTTACTTTTTGCCATTTCTTCTCTACAGGTATAAATACACAGTTAACCTTTTAGTGTCCAGAGGGAAGGACAATCTTTCATGCCATGGTTCCCCAGAGGTTTCCCCTAATGGGGTTTTTCCTCTCCTGTGTGCTGAAAGGTGACTCTTTGTGAGTCCAGAGGTAGCTGTCACCATGATCAGCTCTTTGTGGCTTAATTAATTGGACTATTAATGTTGTCATTAGTAATAAATAAATTAAATTACCATTTTTGTCTGTTGTGGTTTTTGATACTATTGATTCAAAGTAGCTGTAACCAGGTGCGTAACTAGAAGCCTCAGGGCCCCGGTGCGAGAATCTATTAAGGGGCCCCCACCCCAACCCAATCTACCCCCCTCTCACACCATCTACCCTCTCCCTACCCCCCTTCTCACTATCTACCCTCTCCCTACCCCGCTCTTCTCACTATCTACCCTCTCCCAACCCCCCTTTGTAGGTCACTTACCTGCAGTCCTGTGGTGGGGTGAAATGCCTCTGTCTCGCTGCTCTGCCGCGGTGCGCGCGGCATCACTGCTGAGCTCAGCCTGAAGCGGCGGCACCCGAGAAAGACGCCTCACGCTCCAAACACAGCAGCCTGGGCAGCGCTGAGGCAGGCGGCTGTAGAGGAGACAGAAGGGTGCCGAGCGGTTGCTGAAAACGACCGCTCGGCACCCTTTGGGTCCCTCTGACTGGCAGAACTGCAGGGCCCGGTCGCAGTCGCGACCACTGCGACCCCGGTGGTTCCGCCACTGGCTGTAACCATATCTAATAACAAAAATTAATGGAGTTTATCCAGACCAGTGGATGGGGCCCAACCAGTATGTACTCTGCAGCGCTGGCTACCTTAGGGCTCTTAGCCAGGCATTTCATGCTTTATTAAAAAACACCAATGCACCGGTGTACAAAAAGGACAATGTCTGAATTTAAAAGGTTACAAAGTTGCATCAGTGCGTCTTTTTTCTCATGTAGAGAAGTAGTTTACCTCTCCACACACATCATAGTTTAGCATGAGTAATGTTATAAAAATGTTATAAAAATTATAAAACGCCATATTTTTCATATATTTATCTAATCTGTCACTAAATCAGTTTAATTGACAGAACATACCCCCAACAACAATTCAGGTGTCCAGACTTTATTTGCATTTTGAGCATTTTAACAGTGCTTATAAGGTGTATATTGCCTTTTTGGAACTATTGTTTTTTTCATTTAGTATGTTGGGTTTGTAACTGGAAATTTTAAACAAAGAAGCCAAAAATACCACCCAATCTAGGACATGTCACTAGTGGCTTCAGTCCACTTGCTAGGCAGCCATTTGGCCACCAATCACTGCCAAAATTAGCTATAGAAATAATTTCCTGAACTTTTTTCACCAATGTCTCTGTGTTGTTTAGATT
This sequence comes from Spea bombifrons, assembly GCF_027358695.1. NCBI lineage: Eukaryota > Metazoa > Chordata > Amphibia > Anura > Pelobatidae > Spea > Spea bombifrons. The sequence goes on along the minus strand of NC_071087.1, from coordinate 158,316,464 downwards.
GTTTTGCACAGGTTATGTGTGATGGCAGAGAAATCCAGTAAATGTTTTTTAGATTATGGAAATACCCCATGTGCACTTTCATTGTGTATGGAGGAGAGAACATACTCTACATGTCTGGCTGGGTACCTAACAGCCAGAATGGCTTCACAAAGCACTTTTGTTTTGGGTACACCAATTGGTGGAAGGAAGCTTTTTAGGCTGGGGTGTCATATATAAAAAAGTTAAACAACTCCAGGCTGGTATCGGAATTACATACATCGGTACATATATTTCTAGTTTCCTATTTTTTCCTTCTTGCTACATAACCCAGCACCCACTGATCTTTATATTTTTTACCCTGTTCCATGCTATATGCACATAAGCTTTCTGGACCTCAGAGGTCTTTTCTTCAACATTTCTTCTACAGGACAGACTTCTGATGTCCAAACACATACCTATCAATATAAATTATACAACTTATGCAGTTAAGTGTCCATTTTGCTTATAGAGCTCTGTAAGAACAATACCAGGACTTTGCTACACCTTCAATTTTATTTCAAATATTTTAAATACATGATAGATACTTAACATAGGCACAACTGTACAATGGAGCTGACAAAATGTTGACATTGTATCTTTAAAACAAAGCCTGCCTTCTTCAAAGTATACTGTAATATCCTTTTAGTTATACACACTGGTAACAACAATCATGGAGCAGTGAGTGTTCAATGATGTTTAATGAAACAGTAATGCAATTTAAATAAACTTGATCAGCAAGAAGATTAAGCAATAGCCTCTGTTATATACAGTTACATGAACATATACAGTTTATAGGGCTTATAACAAAGGAGAAAAGTCCGCGTTGGGAGCCCAAATGTAAAAAAATTATTCCTGAGGATAGTGGGAAGGGGAGTCCTGGTAGCTGTCTCTCAGAAGGGCTGTAGTGAAATATAGCAAGTGGGTTGGAGAGCAGCTAGAAGGCTGAACGCAGCAGTCGGCTGGAGATCCAATGGAGTTGGTAAGTAGAAAAAAGTTAAGCTGAAGAGGTGAACACCGTTACAAGGATCGAAATCAGTAGGTAATCAGATACACTTGAGAAAACGTGAAGCGGTCTGATAAAGTGGAATCCTACAGTAAGGTGCAGCAGAAATGGAGAATAAACTGGGATAAAGCCCAGAGGTATGTAAACGGGAATCCTTAAAGCAATCCAGGTGAGAAACAGAGGAGTAAACGCAGGGAATTTCGTTCAGGTATAGGAGATGTTTAAGCAGACGACTCCTTGGTGAATACAACTCCGGTCTGAGCGATGAGGCCCTTCCTCGGATCACCTGTAGGGATAAGGCACTCCTGCAGTACATTTGTTAACACAGTTGAAGTGCCCAGAACCACTCCCTAATGAGGTTCAAATAGGAAGGGTGCACATTAGGTAAGGAGTAATTAAAGAAAGAGAACTTATAATGCATAAACCATGACACATACATAATTAAAAATACATTAATTCAATCTGAATCCCATTATGAGAAATGTATTCCTGGTTTTCATCACATTCATTACAGATCTTCAATTTTATCTGCCATGGCAAGTGGATCCAATACAAAGGCCCGACAAATAGAGATATTATTATATTGTGGAGCCATCAAGAAGTTTTCTAGTGTGAACTCTTCATTTAACTCTTTTTTATTAATTTATTGAATATCAATGCACATCCCCCCCCCCTTTTTCAATTGTTTTTTTCTCTCTAATTAATGATATAATTCATTATGTCTGCTATGTTTTCGAAATGGTTTAAGACGTGGTAAGTGGTAACTATGTACCAGATAATTTGAGAGTTCCACCTTCCCAGTGTCCTTCAGCGGCTTGGTGGTTTCATGGGAACGTGGCCATGCCAAGTGGTTTTTGGCCAACCAAATCAGGATTCTAGGAATGATTCTTAGACATCTTCAAAGAGTTTCTTCTGAATCAATGTCATCGTGAAGGTTCATACAGGTTATCAAAGAAATATGGAGAAAAGCAACTCTGGATAGCTTCACCCTACTGATGGGAATCTCTGAGTGTGGTTTCTCCTACTCTGTAACGTAAGTTATATGCACCGGGCCTTTAAAGTCAGTTGTGGAGAAGTTCTCATGTGTGTTCCAATTCACATTGACACTTGAGACTCCTGTTTCTTCTGGGTTCTCTTTGTAAGAGGAGTCACAAAGCCTGTACGAAGGACAAAGAAACATTTAAACAAGGGATATTCACATAAAGAGTTACTTCTGAAGAAGAGGCCCATACCTTTCTGAAAACCTTTGTAACTTTACATTGTTTTGTATATTGCCTAATAAAGTATTGGCTTTGACGTATTACCCCACTATCGCCCTTGCAACTGTTGGGCTGAGTAAAAGCACATTATGAAGAATCTCAATGCTCGCTTGACAGTCTTATCACACGCACACATCAGCACTCACTAAATAAGACTGTGAACTAAAAACTAGATCTAGGCTTTCCTATGTATTGGAGGTCTCAGCAAGCACAAACCCTCCCTAGTACCCCTTCGGCCAACCTGTGTGACCTCTGGAGGCGTTATTACGTGAAGTGATCTCCTTGTACTCCAAGATTACACTCAGTACAGGGATGAGGAGGTTATGTGTCCCTCCTAAATATTTATAAGACCAGAGCAAAACTAAAGACATAGCTACATTTAAGCATAAATAACCCTTGAAGGCATACATATAATTACAAGTTAAAAAAACAGAAGGTGCCAGTACATGACCTCATATGATGAGAAATAAGAAAATCATGGGGATCAGCTGGTCCCCCATCCTTAGAATCGCCCTTATCTGTCTGGGTATTCTGCAGAATCTTTATCAGTGCTACATGATGTACCTTTTCATGATTGCCCGCAATAAGATAACGCCAGATACCAGCATAATACTTCCTGCGATAGACACCATGATGATCTCAAAGGTCCTGTTTGTATAATCTGCTGTAGAAAGGGCATAAAAAGTAGTAATTTCTCTCTTCCCGTACTGCCTCTCAAGAGTAAGAGGCAAACATGACTTTTTACAAAGAAAGGGAATATCGAAACCCCTGCACTCCTGGGTTAAAAATCACACAGCAAGCCAACCATAGTCAGAAACCATTTGGCCATTATTGAAACCAGAATCTGTATCAATGATGTACCTTTTCATGATTGCCAGCAATAACATGATCTCAAAGGTCCTGTTTGTATAATCTGCTATAGAAAGGGCATAAAAAGTAGTAATTTTTCTCTTCCTGTACTGCCTCTCAAGAGTAACAGGGAAACTTTTTACAAAGAAAGGGAATATCGAAGCCCCTGCACTCCTGAGTTAAAAATCACACAGCAAACCATAGTCAGAAACCATTTGGCTCAAAGTCCATTATTTTACACATTTATAAAAAGTTTTATTGTATAAGTGAATTAGCGCACCTTTTAATTTTACTTAGAACAGCTGAGCTCATGAACATTAATGAAACATACCCCTCCTTGAGACAGGTGACTTAATTCAGAAGTGTTGTATTTGAGTGCCAAGCTAGTTCCCAGGTGTCTATATAACTTATTATTAAATTCAATAAATCCTTGGTTCAGCCTCTACTACTTAAATTAATTAAATTAATAAATTGAATCCTCCCATCACACTATTTGCACCTTTTGAAACAACAAATTAAACCCCTTATAACGGTTAATAATCATATAAGCGACTTACTATAAATATGCTGTAATACTTAAGATATACAACCCTTCTTTCATCACAGTGACAACTAATGTGTTTTTTTACGCATTGGAATTCTATTGACCTTCAAGTGTTCTAGATATAGGCCGTGCATATAGACAATAAAGTCATGCAAACGAGAACACCTAAATAATATCACTAATGATTCCAATAATGATTCCGGTAAGTTAACACTTTCAGGCTTGTAATTCAGGTAACTTAAAATATTTTTCTTGAATTTATTGAATGCATTCACAGAAGCCCCAGAGGATGAACACAGAATATGACCTAAACTGTTTCTTTTTACAAATTGTGATACATGATAAATTATGATATTATTTTAATTAATTATGCGCAATTTAATTATGCCATTAAAATGTATTTTATATACCTTATTAATCAGTATGTAGCTAGTATATGATGATGTATTTATTAATCACAATGTATATAGTAATGATTATTTATAACAATCCTTGAACACTGTGTTAGTTTATATTAATTATTGATTAAAATAGTAGTCATATTCTATATTTCCATATTCTTTCATAATTAACATATAGTAATAGATAAATGCAACACAAGTATGGGGACCATCCCTTACCTCCTCCTACTGCACAAGATCGTGAAGAGTGCGATTGTGCAACTTTAACCCATTCAATGCTGTATTTTCAATGACACAATTGAAAATTAAAGGAAATTATTAATATATATATAAATACAGAATGGATTAACATGAAAACGAGTTAGAAGTCATGGTAAATGTAATCAACACGCTGTAAGTATATATGAAAATAATATAAAAACACATTAGTTGTCACTGTGATGAAAGAAGGGTTGTATATCTTCAGTATTAGAGCATTTTTATAGTAAGTCGCTTATATTATTATTAACCAGTATAAGGGGTTTAATTTGTTGTTTCAAATGGTGCAACTAGTCTTATGGGAGGATTCAATTTATAATTTTTTATGCCCCTTTGGCAGATATTCTGCATTTTTAACCATATTCCAATTCTAAAGTTCACTTGGTTTCCTGTTTCTTGCAAAACCTCATAACTTAGTTGCCACTAACATGTGAGAGAATAAAAAGCAGGTTAAAGTGTAACAAGGCTAATTCTGGACTCAATTTTCAGTTGATGCAATATAATAAGGCCATTTTTTATGAATATGTTTTACAAAAATAAAATGTTAAGGGCCAACTTGTCACCAGATATGTAGAAAGTATGCCTCTTGTGTTCCACATCTCCAGCAGGTTTTGGAAACTCCTCGATACTTTATGAATAACTGGCTTGGGACTAGGTACCAACAATTTAATATGTTATAGTTTGTTTCCATCGGTCTTAAACAATGTTCTTATCTACTAATACTAAAGATCTATACCAGACACATTTTTGGATGAAGATAGATAATTCTTTCTCCCAAAAAAATAGTTGTGTGTTTAATATAGCAGGGTTTTTAGTTCACTTTTCTTACGTTTTGCCTCTAACCATACGAAACTGTTAGATTTGTTAAAAAGTTAGGGGTTTAGAATGCATTGCATTGTAAATGTGGATCTTATAAATTTAAATCTTGTAGGGCTGTCTCTTATCTTGGTTTGAAAAAACTATAGAACCCTACATCCATAAGGTATCCTCGTTGGGCTTCTGTGCAAAATCAGTGATCAATAACCTGCAATATATAGTATTTCTATATCCTTTTCAAGTTTAGAATTAATTTCTTTTGTTATCATTATCTAAGAGAAACTATAACCCCCTACATACAAGGATATCCTGTATAAATACTGTGCAATTAAAATAAAGAATAGGAATCGGTATATAATGATGCTTTTTCCATTATCCAAGTTGATTATTTATTTTTATGAAACATTCAATGCTATATTCATTATGTTTATATTTCAGTGATTGAGTACAACTAATAAACTAAAGTTGTATTTTGTTGTTTTCACGTGAAATCCTATCATTATATCATTATTTATTTTATATTCGTTCAGTAATATGCATATAGTAATGGATTAATCCAATAGAATAATGAATTTTATTGTGATACGTTTGTCACCAATATAGCCATGTATTTCTATATGGATTAAGTCATGTAATCTCATGGTAACTGAAATCTCGAACTTTATGAATAAAGTGTTACATTTACTTACATTTTGCAACACTAAAATAAATGTAGCAAATTAAAAGATTTATTAAGAAGCAAAAAAAGTGAGTAATTGCAATTGTCTCCTACATAAATAAGTGTTTTCCTTTTAAATTATACTGTATATCAGCAATAGTAGCTTATACATTGGACATTAAGCTTTATCTTAATTGTTTCATTTGTTTCTAGTAAAGTCCGGGTGACTATTTATCTATTTATAAGTTTATGATTTGAACTGTATACAATATACACAGTAATGCATCATGTCTGCTTTAAATGATTACTAATTTATTTAATCTCATGTATTTTGATATGCAAATAAGATAATGAACAATCAGATATTCTACACTTTAAACCATTTTAAATTTCTTAGATTTTACTTATTTTTCTTAAGTGATAAAACAGCTTTTTGATTGATAACAATTTGACATTAATCCACAGAAATTTAACACCAAACTTATTTCTCGTGGTTTTTGTTCCTTATGGCTTAATTGTGGTAATAGATGTTACAGATTTGTGATGAATGATATTGTTGTAATTGATATATATATATATTGTTTGAAATCAAATCATTAGTGATTATCACTGATTAGTATGAATCACTTGAATGCAATAATTAGTTAATTGTATCGGCTGTTTGCAACTTCTGAGTAAGTGCCGTTTAAGGCAATTATGTGTATTATTGCCCCTTTATTGCACATTAAGTATTTTTTTTACTGATCGTTGGAGTGTAAAGCCTATCTGTCAGTGGGAAGTGTATTATACATAATGTGTAAGTTATGCAGCATTAACCCCATAGGCAGCTTCAGGGATGAAATCCAGAATTTCTTAAACCCCCATAAGAGTGTGGAGAGCAGCCCTGACCTCCTCCTACTGCACAATCATTACATGAGAGTGACGGTGCAGCGGTAACCCCCCCCCCCAATGATGCAATTGCAAATACATGATCAGTGCAATGAAGAGTTCTTCGGGGAGTTTACCTGTATTATCAATCTCATTAAAGACGGTAGTTAAATCTCTTGATACAATCTCTCAGCAACTCATTGAATAGGTCTTTAAATCCAGTGGCGTCGGCAGGGGGGGCCAGAGGGGGGCATGCCCCCCCCAGCATCATGCTGTGCCCCCCCAATTGAAACGCCGGCTTTTTTTTTTAATAGACCCGGAGGAGAGAGAGAGGCGCCGAGCGGTCGCTGAGGATTAAGTTCTCAGCAACCGTTCGGCGCCTCTCACTCTTCTCCGCGACAGCGAGGCCTCTGCCTTGGTCGCAGTGCCGGCATTTCAAGCCGAGCGCCGGTATATGTCGTCATATCCGGCGCCCGGCAGTGAAGCCGCGCACACTGCAGAACCAGGGATACAGAGACCTGGCGATCTCACCGCTGGACAAGCCCAAGGTAAGTGAATTTCACGGGGGGGGGTAGAAAGTTAGGAGGGGGTTAGAGAGTCAGAAGAGGTAGATAGGAAGTGAGAAGGGGTAGATAGGTATAGATTGGGAGGGAGAGGGGATATATAGGATAGATTGGGAGGGAGAGGGGGTAGATGGGATAGATATGATAGATAGGGAGGGAGATGGGGTAGATGGGATAGATTGGGAGGGAGATGGGGTAGATGGGATAGATAGGGAGGGAGAGGGGGTAGATAGGATAGATCGGGAGGGAGAGGGGGGTACGTAGGATAGATTGGGAGGGAGAGGGGGGTACATAGGATAGATTGGGAGGGAGAGTAGGTATATAGGGAGGCAGAGGTGGTAGAGGGGGTAGATAGGATAGATTGGGAGGAAGAGGGGTAGATAGGATAGATTGGGAGGGAGAGGTGTTTATGGGACAAACTTGGCGTACGTTCAGCTGTTTGGGGACAAAGTTGACACAATATGTAATTTGGGTGCTGGTCGGGTTCTATGTGGGCAGTGTGGACACCAGGGTTGGCTTTGGGGTGTGTGACCAGTGATCTATGCCTGTAATTTAGGGTGTTTTATCTATACCTTTAATGCAGAGTTTATATGTAATTTCCAATTGATATATACCTGCAAAGGTGGGTTTTGTGTCATTCTGTTCATCTGTATCGGCTATATTTCCATACATTATTTATGTTTACCTGCAAATATAGGATTTGTATGTCTTATTCAGTTGATCAATACCTGGAGTGCTGTTTCCATGTGTTGTTTATTTGATCTATACCTTCAGTGCTGAGTGTACATGTGATTTCCAGTTGATCTATACCTGCAATGCTGGGTTGGTGTGTTCTGTTGGTTTATACCTGCAATGCTATGTTTCCATACATTATTTATGTATACCTGCAAATACAAGTTGTTTTTTTTATATCTCATTTAGTTGCATGTGCTGTTTCCATGTGTTGTTTATTTGATCTATACCTGAAATACAGGGTGTAAGTAAAAGAGCGGTATGGTTTAGTGAATGAGGGGATAAAGGGACTCTGGGGATGATTACAGGGGAGAGGACCTCTCAATGTCACGGTGCAGGACTGACTCTCACGGTCTTTCCCTGATCTGCAGTCAGTGTGGGAAATATTTCTTTTTTTTGTTGTGGTAGCGGAGAGAGTGATTGCATGCAAGGAAGCGTTGAGCGGGGCCCAAGGAAATGCTTGGATAGGGTCCAATTTTTTCACTATAAAGTATATTTGCAGCAGGGGCAAATATTTATATATGTTTTGGCAGCAGGGGCTAATATTTATATATTGGCTCCAGGGTCTAATATTAATATATATAGGAAGCAGGGACTAATACTATATATATCGGCAGCAGGGTCTAATATTAATATATATCGGAGCTTATATTAACATATATTGGCAGCAGGGTCTAGTATTTATATTCATATTGGCAGCAGGGTCTAGTATTTATATATATATATCGGCAGCAGGGGCTAATATTAATATATATTGGCTGCAGGGGCTAATTATATGTATTGGCTGCAGGGACTAATAATATATATTGGCAGTAGGGGCTAATATTAATACATACTGGTAGCAGGGTCAAATATTTATAAATATCAGCAGCAGGGTATAATTTTTATGTATATCAGCAGCAGGGTATAATATAAGTATATATCCGCAGCAGGGGCTAATATCAACATATATCCCCAGCAGGGGTTAATATTAATATATATAAGAAGCAGGGTGTAATATTTCTATATATCGGCAGCAGGGTCTAAAATTTATATATATTGTCAGCAGGGGCTAACTTCAAAGAAATAAGTGCATATTATGTAGTTAAAAATGCACGTCTAACGTATGTGTGTATATATATATATATATATATATAGTGTATATGTACCGTTTTATAATTGGCCCCCCTACTTTGGTCCCTGGCCCCCCATGTGCCCCCCTAAATACGAAAGCTGGAGACGCCACTGTTTAAATCCACTGGGACCTGGGGTTTTATTACGTTTTAACTCATCAATGCATCTAGAGTATTCCGCTTCTAATATTGGGACGTTTATCAGTTACTTTAGGTTGTATCCATGGTGTGCCATGAGATTGTACGTTTGTTCAAATTTTCAAAAAGCTAGACTCATTTTATCAGTGGTCATAGTTATTTTATCATTATAATTTTAGTGATGAACCTATCAGCCTTATTCCCTTTCTTGTACCCATTCCATAATTGTATTAATTGTAATTATTAAATGTTAGATTATCAGTTTTTAGCAATTTCGTTAGATAATTCTGCGCCTGGGTTTTCTTTATTTTGTTTGTTTAATCTATATAGATATATAGGTAGATCTGGGAGATCAGATGTTTTTCTTCTCTCTATCGATAACGAGTTTTAGAATGTGGCCGCTTATCACTCTTATCACTTTTAAAAATGCATCAAGTTACCGCCGACACCTCATTATATGGATCTGCTTGGAAATGTAAATCAGTAGTTCTTGAAATACTGCCCTTTTGAAAAGCTGCCCTTCATTGGTTGATGCCAGAGGTGCGTCCTGCCAGCGACCAATAGAGTCGATTGTATTTGGCCTTTAGCTCCTGGCGCAGAAACTTGGCCTGGGGAGACCTGGTCTCCCGGCTCCAGGAGTTAAAGGTCCGTACGAGCGACTCTATTGGTCGGCTGAAACCTATATATCGTTCCGAGCGATTTCAGTAATCGTTAACAGACAGTATAATGTGTACTATTCATCAGAGTAAGCGGAACAACATCTTTAAATGTAACATGACTTATTTTAGGTTCACATTTATGTCAGGTGTTATAAAAAATCCAATTTATTGTATAAGCCAATGTTAACCTTTTTCACGATGCAAAGTGAAAATATATATTGCAGTGAGGTGAGACTTGGTTTATCCCCAGATACCCATAGAGGGAGCCAATCATTTAGTCAAAAGTGTTTGAAAAAGCAAGGCTGTAGTGTGAGGTCTCGCTGAATGGGTGCACCATGTATGTAAATTGAAAGCAAATCACCTATGATGTTTATTACAGCGGAGGGAAGATGTATAAGTGTGACTGATATCATTTTGGTACATTGTGTATCTGTATGAAATCATTAGCACCAGGAAGGTATCTTTACATCATCATTATATCATCATTATATATATTGCACCTCTTACCCCTTTGTCTAAAGGCCGTCTTGTACAGCGGGCAATTACTTTCAAGGGTTCCATGTATAAAGTGGATATAGAGGCAAAGGTGATAATTGTTAACCTTATTTGCATGTGCCTACCCAGAAGATTTCTGAGGGAAAAATAAGCCTTGGATTCACCTAATCCATTAAAATCTGGTGGGTTTAAAAAACAAAACAGCTCAAATTAAGTATATAACCGGTATCAGTGGAATTTTGGCATGATATTTTGAACTTATTGACAGCGGTGGTTGCATGCTGAACAAATTCCATTCAGCCCACCCCAGATGTTAGGTTTGGACTCCGAGAAGATGTTTGGCATGGTGACATGGTCTAATTTCAGTATTTTGGCCAACCTTTTTTTAGACTTAATAATAAATCACTATTATTATCCCTGCATTAGTATCACCATAAATAGCAGGGATTGCCCCTTATAATACTGGAATATATAGACTATATTGCTTTTCTCACGGATTGATGCTATATTCATATATTTAGTAAAACAGTATGAATCATTTATTAAAAACTATAGAATACAAAAAAGGTTTATGTAAATGCTTACTAAATTAAATTGACAATATACCATCATAATCTAACACACACGTCGGGCATATATATATATATGGCACACATTAAAAGGTGTAAACTGCAGCTCAGAAACGGTTATTTATTTATTTTTTTACATTTATAATGCTGAGTTTGTAACTGGAAATGTCAACAAAGAAACCCAAAAACGATACTCAAACATACAGTTCTATAAAACAGGCAACCCAGTTTATGTCGGCAGCTGCTTCCTGACACTTGCTATCCAGCAAAGCTGTTGTGTTTAGGATTTTTCGCACAGGTTATGTTGTTATGGCAGAGAAGTTCAGATGCATCTCCAGATTACTACCTCATATCCTTCTCAACAACCAGAAGACAGCGTGGACCTCTGTACAGCCGAACATTCATGCAGATGTCTGCTGAGAAGTTTTAATTACATTTTATTATAATATATATATATATGTTTTTTTTAAATTAGTCAACATTCTGGTGCCTAAAAACTCACCTCTGGGAGCAGATTTTTAAAAATTACATTACGCAAATGATTTTAACCTGTAAATAAAAGGGGTGTTTTACTAAAGTGAGGGCTCCAGCTCAGGGCTCAGCAGGCAGCTCCCTATCTTCCCTGCTTTAGACAGAGGCTGTCACCTTGCCAGCGAGGCAGCCTTAAATGTTGTAAATGTATATATTTTCAATAGCCATTAACAGGGAAGGCTCTTTAGCAGAGGGGCTGGTGCTGGAATTACAGATAAAATGATTAAGGACAGCTGAAAGTCTGTAATTTTACTTTATTCATAAAAACAGGAATCCAACCATTCTAACAGCAAAATGTATTATGTTGCTTAATCTACTTTTGATAAAAGCATTAAAGTAGTATAATGCTACCCACGTTTTTAGCTTGGTAGATCATGGGGTTTATTTGTTAAAGTAGGATTTTCACTTTGTGATCTTGCTCTCCGGTATGAAGGGCCAACGCCAGCAAGCTTTTCCTGTAGGAAGGAAGGACTAAGCAATTTTATTGAATAAATCCACAATTAATATACTCTTTAATTAGATAAGCGCAGACATGCTTCATTATAAGATGACATGAATTCCAGAAACATAGCAATGGAAACTACAGAGATGATAAAATATAAAAAATAAAAAAAATATGGTCCAAAGAGCCTTAAAGTTATTTATTTAAATAAATATATATATTTATTTTATTTATGTGGAATGCGATATATTAAAATATACAAAGATTTCTTCATCCATCTACAATAAATAAATCATTTTCCAAGTCTCTAAAGTCAGTGGCCATTCTTTCACTTTATACATGTCGAGGTACAAGAAGAGCGAACTGCAGAGCCGGACCTTCACAAACTCTGTTAATCTGTCTCTTTATTGGGAATAACTTCTTGTTCTTGGGTAACATTTCCAGATTCCATTACTGTCCAGCTGCACAAGAAAAAAAATATAGAAACATTTTCGGAAATGAAGAAATTAGGGTAAGCTTACAAATGGGTCGTCTAGATATACAGTTAGCCCTTCACGTCTCTTTATTTAAAAAAATGCATTGAAAATGAAGTTCTAAACACTCGAGATCCGCAGCTACATTTTTGCATTAACATCTAAGTGTGAAAATGCAGATGAAAGCGTATTTATATAAAACGATAAATACGAGTTATAGACATAATATTTAAGTATTTCTTTTAAATCTAAAAGCCCCCCCGCACCATACTTCCCCTTGGTGAGCGGAGCAGCTTGGTCTTGCCCTTACCAGACTGATGACATTTTAATCAGCCTAACATTCCCTCGCTGCATTATGCTCTACCGTCTCTGCTGAAAGACCGTTCACTTACCTACCACCCTCTCAGGCAGAGCATGTATTCTGCACCAGCAGCGAATGTAAACCTAGTCAAAAAAAAGGCTCTTAGCGGTGATTCACGGGGAGGGTAATCAGACCCCCGAACTCAAAACAACAGAAAAAAAAGGTTAACAACACAGAACGCGTACGGCAGAGCAACACAGAATCTGACGGCTCAGAGTCTGCCCAACGTTCCTGCTTTATATGGTATTGTTGGTATTGTTGATGGAATATCATATAATATATATATATATCATATAACCATATAGTGTCAGCGTTGGTGTGTATGTGTGTATACGTATAGTGCTGGAGTCAGTCTGTGTGTGTCTATACTGTAGTATCAGTGTGTAAATGTATAGTGCCAGAGTCAGTATGTCTACTGTATTATAATACTATATTGCCATATCCAGTGTGTATGTGTGCATAGTGTTAGAGCATGTGTTTTTATATATGGATAGTGTTAGCCAGTGTGTGTGTGTGTTATTGCATAGTTTGTGCATCTGTTTAAGAATTTACCATAAGCATGTATAGTGTGTATGTCACAGTATGGCATTAGCACGAGTGTCTATATCAGCATTTAGTGTGTGTATTGGTGTATGGTTTTAGCATGGTGTATGGCTTTACATGCGTGTAGAATGTGTGTTACTGCATGGTGTCACGAGTGTGTAAGTGTAAGAATAATGGTTAAACTTACAAGCTTGAGTCTTTTTGGAATAAAATACTCTTTGTACAGAGTGGTGCAGCACTGAAGAAAGGTGTGTTTTACCTTGTATTAATATCCTTTAACTGCGCAGATCATGGGGTAATAAATGAAAATAAAAAATGATTGGGAAGGAAAAGTTGGCCCCTAAATTTTTTGGATAAAAAACAGCCAATAATAAATGAAAAGCTATAAATAAATAATGTTTTACACGTTTCAGGCCATCAGGTGCTTAATTATAGTGGATACTAAATATTGTTATTAATATTTATTAGTTAACTTTTATTTTGAGGAGTAGAACTGTATATGGAGTTCCTTTACATTGACGATCAAATGGGGAACATTAATGAAAGCTGAGCCACATGCCTATTTTATATTTACCTAATACGCCATCACATAAAAACATTCTTTAATGATTTAAGCGTTTAAAATCAGGGATCAACACAACTGAGTGGTATTTGTGCTGCAATAGTTCTTGTAACATTTAAAATTTAGAGATTAAGATGCAGGAATCAGGAATATTGTTTTACTGAATAAATATTTTTTACATTTGGGCTTCTGGTTTCTTCGTGCAAAAAAAGATGTTATCGACGTGTGACGTGTAACGAGTAATATATAGCGAAATTATTTCAGGAGCCAAAAATAAATTCATCCATTGATATTAAAAAGAATAAAAAGCATATAAAGGCAGCCTGCGGATACAGAATGTTAGCCAAGGTCATCTGGTTCGCGGGGTGCGAACAACGGAACAACGCGACCAAGTGAACGGGAAACTGCAGACGGTATAATGAATGCTGTAAAGAATAATATTTCAGGGAATATCACAGTTAACGTGAATAATGTCCCCTAACGCTGGGTGGAAAACTCCAAAAAGACAATGACAGGTATAAGAAAGATTCCCTATCAGTCATTTAATAACGTGGGGTTCCGCGGGCCCATAAGGGACGGACTAATACCCCCAAGCACTGGGCAGGACTGATGGATGCCATTGAATAATACCCCCGGCCCGCAAACCTCTAACCGTTCCACAAACATTTTATATAAAAGGTAGATCTAAAGAGCCGGTGCATGGAATTTGGGAAGAGATGGATCTAAAGATTCCCATCACACACCCCGCGGTGGGTTATATATAAAGATTATTTGGGTGCAAAGGTTGAAAAGTCCTATCACCATAGCAACGGACGAAACTTTCCTGTTGAATGGATCATTTCATTATTTATAATGATAATAAAACCACCTTTTTCGAGTCATTTTGTAAACAAGCAGTAACAGTTTTAGACAATGTAGCTGAGGCTCCTATCTGTACATAAACAAAGCGCGCTGTTTAGGGCCACGGCTGACGCCCCTCATGTTAGTGGTACAGGAGATTTTTAATCCAATAAACCTAAAGAAAAGAATCAAAATCTACTTCCATAAAGTGTGATTAACACCCACCATACACGCAGTGCACACAGTCATTGAGCCCCCATAAACCCACCCGCTGCAGGCTGAACCCACACATTTCTCCTGCTGGCGTCATATGACCCCCAAAATAAACTCCAAGTCTGGCTGCATCTCACAGGAGAGTCACAGCGAGGTCTCCGCAAGAGACAGATCTGACCGGAGGTGACGGCATTACAGGGAGTCTCTGCAGAACCTGCATGCCTCACCTGTCGCCCCAACACTCTCACTGCCCGCCCTCTCCCTGTCTCCCCAACACTCTCACTGCCCGCCCCCTACCTGTCACCCCAACACTCTCACTGCCCGCCCCCTACCTGTCACCCCAACACTCTCACTGCCCGCCCCCTACCTGTCACCACAACACTCTCACTGCCCGCCCCCTACCTGTCACCCCAACACACACACTGCCCGCCCCCCCTCTCTGTCACCACAACACTCTCACTTCCCTCCCTGTCACCCCAACACTCACACTTCCCGCCCTCTCCCTGTCACCCCAACACTCACACTGCCCGCCCCCTCTCTCTGTCACCCCAACACTCTCACTGCCCGCACTCGCCCTATCACCTGAACGGTCTCTCTCCCTGTCCCCTCCGGTCACTTGCATCATATGCTTTCTGTGCCGTCTCCTCCCGTTTCCTCCACTCACCAGTGTTGGGGAACTTCCTGTCACATCCTCTCAGCTGCCATCACTGCGCGTCCAGATCGCTGTCACCGAGACCACGTGACTCCGCCTGCGCTGTGACGCCCTCCATCGGGGGGGCGGAGTCTGCGAAACTGACGCTAAGAGAGCTGAGCCAACAGGGCGTTCCGTGAAATATTTATGTGTATAGGTAGGCGTAGTTTATCAGGCTATGGGCGGTATCTTAGTATGTAGGCGTGTCTCTGTGGTATCCCTTTTGCTTAGAGCCGGTAAGGCAGACGATTTACGGTAGACGTGCGTTGATCGCGGAACCTCCACAAACAGTGTGACAGTTTAACAATATCCGTTATGTCTCTAGTTTTCAGAACAAAAACCCGGTAATAAACACACAAGCACACATTACAATCTTTAATAAATTTTTAACTATTTATCTGCCTCATGGGAGATTGTTTTTTTTGCTTTCCAGCAGGCTGATCAGCAACTCTCATGTCTTATGATGTCATAGTACTGACTGACATTTCTGTAATAAACTCCTGCACACAGTCTCAGCCCTAATCTTCTACACATGTATGTGCAGGGAGTCCAACATATTTGTAGCTCTCTAACACCTGTATTACGGATCTTTCAGGTAAAGCACATTAGAACACATTTTAACATTCATCTTACACACCGCCTAAAACATACAAACACCGCTTAACATTATACTCCGTGACAGGGGGTTACGGGCAGCGATGGAGACTGATAAGGTGCAGTGCGCAGCAGTTTAAGGCGGCCGTCAGTTACTTTAGCCAGTGTGAGAAGGATTTGGAGGGGTAGAGGGAGTGATGGTGTGAGGATAATAATGGAAAACCTCATACATATATCTTTAAACAAAAACGTGAGGTCTCTTAAATATATAGAATACATGTATAAGAATAAAAACATGGAAATGTCATATGAAGTTCTGGTAACGTGACATGTCTAATGCTATCTCTGCGTTTAATGCTATATCCATGTGTAATGATTTGTCCATATTTAATTTTGTGTCCATGTGTAATGCTATCTCTGTGTGTAATGCTATATATACATGTTTAATGCTGGATCCATATTTAACCCCTTCATGATAAAGCACGTACATGTATGGGCTCACAATGCATTGGTTTTAAAGGGTTTAAGTACAACCCTTTGTCCTTAAGAGGTTAATGCTATGTCTATGTTTAATATCATATCCATGTGTAATGCTATCTCCATGTGTAATAGGATATCCATGTTTAATGCTATGTCCATGTTTAATGGTATGTCCATGTGTAATGCCGTGTCCATGTGTGTCAGGAGACAGCTGTAGTAGATATACACAGCGGTGTCCGGTATGCAAGACAAGTCCCAAAAAGCGAAGTCAGGATCTAGCCAAAGTCTGTACACGGTAGGGTCACTGAGTCCAAAGAGTCGGCGGGTCTGGCGCACAGGAATTAAGGTAGGTTGGCAGAGTCCAAGGAGTGGACATGTTTAATGCTATCTCCATGTGTAATACTATCTCAATGTGTAATGCTATGTCCATGTTTAATGCTATATCCATGTTTAATGCTATATCCATATTTAGCCCCTTCAGGATAAAGCACGTACGTGTACAGGCTCACAATGCATTGGTTTTAAAGGGTTTAAGTACAACCCTTTGTCCTTAAGGGGTTAATGCTATGTGTATGTTTAATGTTATCTCTATTTGTAATGTTTTATCCATGTTTATTGTTATTTCTAAGATTTTTTGTTTTGGGGGCGTTCTGGAGTGTCGGAGCCGGTCAGCTGGCCGAAGTATCGCCCGGATTGTGTTAATTGCGAGGTGCAGAAAGTACATGTTTGAAATTTAGTTTTATTTCTTATACTCCGTGTTTCAGAGTATATGAAAGGTGTCACGGTGTATGATGTCACAAAGGCAGAGACTGTATTGTGAGGTCACACCCACTTACAGCCATCCAGAGTTCTATAGAATTGAAGATACAAAAACCAAAAGTGTGTTTTGTTTCCTTCATTTATTGGGATTGTCTTTGGAAACAAGAGTTTGGGAGTCACTTGGCCGGGGCACT
Source organism: Spea bombifrons (assembly GCF_027358695.1). Taxonomy (NCBI): domain Eukaryota; kingdom Metazoa; phylum Chordata; class Amphibia; order Anura; family Pelobatidae; genus Spea; species Spea bombifrons. Next base: position 158,298,840 of record NC_071087.1, on the reverse strand, counting down.
GTCCATCCTTCAATTCATCCAGTCTGGGGTTACAAAGGTAAAGCCAGACAGGCCCTTTTTACTGGATGACGAGGAAATGTCCTCCGGGGTCCGCAGAATTGACGGAATATTGCGGAGGTTCTTCTGGTGGAAATCTGATCTTACTTCCAGCCGGTACGGGGGAGTTGCACGTCGGCTCTCTATGTCGTCCCACTTGATGCTTTGAAAGAACGAATGCCGCCTGATGTCTCCTTTCACCCCGAGGCGACGCTGAGGGTCCTTCTTCAGGAGATGCTTTAAGATGTCCAGACCTTTCTTGCTCAGCTTTTTGGTATAGCGGGGGTTGCCATGCACGATATGAAGGAAATGTGTCCTCCTGCAATCGCCGGCAAAGAAAGGGTAATCTCCGTTCAGCATGCGGAAGAGCATCACCCCGAAGGACCACCAGTCCACGGCAACGCCATATGCTTGCTTGAGATGTACTTCTGGGGCCATGTAGGCAAATGTGCCGCAAATTCCTGTGGTCTGTGCGGTCCCGAAAATATTTTCTGCAACACACCCAAAATCGCAGAGCTTAACATGGGCCTGTCCATCAAGCAAGACGTTACTCGGCTTCAAGTCGCGATGTATTATTCCCCGGGAGTGGAGGAACTGGATGCCGCACACCATTTCTGCTGCATAAAAGGCAGAGGCGGTCTCGGTGAAGGAGCCCAACCTCCGCAGATATGACTCGAGGCTCCCTCCAGCCATATACTCCATGAGAAGGACTGCGCATCTCTGTGTTTGGAAGGCTGCGTATCCATGGCACAGGAATGGGCTGTTCCGAGCCACCTCCAGAATCCTCCTCTCTCTTATTATGTATTCAGTCTTCATGGCCTTCTTTTTGATGACCTTAACCGCTACCGGGGAATCCCTGGTAGGGACAGAAGCCAAAACAACCTTTCCAAAGGCTCCTTGCCCCAGCATGGAATGGAAGGTGAAGCCGGAGACTGTCATGGGGAGAAGGCTCCTAAATCTTTTAGCAGGAACAATACTCTCCTCCTGACTCCTGCGTCTTTTGATGGGAAACTTTCCCTTCACCAGCATGCGTTGCTTCAGGTGTTCGCGTCCTTTTTGTCCCCCCTGCTGCCCCAGATCTTTGATGCCATCATCTCTGTCATCAGCAGTTACTCTCCTGCTCTTCCTTTCTCTGTATCTTTCTTCCTCTGAGCTGCTACTCTCTCTCTTTCTTTTGAGTATGACTCTACTGGCCAAGTGCTGCGTGCTTTCATCTCTCCTCCTCGTCCGCCTTACAGCGTTTGTGAAAGCTGATCTTACTCTTTTGCAGAATGTTCTCAGTTTTCTGGGGCAGCATCTCTTTAAACTCCACCGAAGTCCAGAAAGAAGGCAGCAATCCTGCACAGGGCTAGATTTGCTTTTCTTCTCCATAACCGTTTGAAATCGTTGGTAGCAACACTTTAAGTTCGCTATGGAATAGCACCTTGAAGTGTCGAGCGCCCAACTGCACTAAAGGGAAAGAGGAGCGGCTTGCAGCTTTATAGGCACATTCCGATGATGTCACAGAGACCGATGATGTCACAGACACCAATGATGTCGCAGAGACCTATGATGTCACAGACACCGATGATGTCACAATTCTGGTTTCTGGTTTGCCAACAGTGACCATGAATGACTATGAATTCCGTTTCATGGGCAGATTTCAATGTATTATTAGTTTTCATTTATTATTTTCTGTATTTCACTAGAAGCACAAACACTGCTTAGGTTTGGTAACAGCTGATATCCCTTGTTTATTAAAACTGTTATTAATTCAGACTAATTCATCACAAAAGAGGAAAACTGACAATATGGAAAAAAACAATCCTAAATCTCATAAAGAACTGATCATGAAATATGAAAATGTTGTTCTTAAATTCCATTATATAATAAGACACGTTGTACAGCGCTGCAGAATATGATGGCGCTATAAAAATAATGATAAAACACATTGCACAGTGCTGCAGAATAGGATGGCGATATATAAATAATAATAACACACATCGTACAGTGCTGTGGAATATGATGGCGCTATATAAATAAGAGTCGGCGGGTCTGGCACACAGGAATGAAAGTAGAAACATAGAAACATAGAAAGTGACGGCAGATAAGAACCAGCAGGCCCATCCAGTCTGCCCAACCTCTGAGTACTTTCCTTAAGTACTTGCCCTTATCCTATATCTAGCTTGGCCTTATGCTTATCCCATGCTTGCTTAAATGACTTTACCGTATTAACATCTACCACTTCTGCTGGAAGGCTATTCCATGCCTCCACTACCCTTTCCGTAAAGTAATATTTTCTGATGTTACCATTAAACCTTTGCCCCTCTAGTTTATGGTTGTGTCCTCTTGTTGTGGTAGTAGTTCTCCTTTTAACCCCTTAAGGACCGGGCTCATTTTTTCTTTTTGTACCCTGTGGGACCGAGGCTGTTTTAACACTTTTGTGGTGCTTGTGTTCAGCTGTAATTTTCTCCTCACCCATTTCGTGTACCCACACAAGTTATATATTCTCTTTTTCAGGACAAGATGGGCTTTCTTCAGATACCATTGATCGTATCATCTAATTTACTATTAAAAAAAAAAAAAAAACATTGTGAAAAATTTAAAAAAACACATTTTATGACTTTTATTTGAAAAATCTTTTACTCACCTAAAAAAGCAAGTAAAAAAACTAGCTAAATAGATGCTGCTACTTGTCCTGCGTTTAGAAATACCCAATGTTTGTAGGTTTTTTTCTGTTTTTTGTAAGTTATAGGGCAATAAGTACAAGCAGTGTTTTATGATTTCCAAACCTTTTTTAACAAATCCGGTCATTCTGCCTCCATCTCCTCTTTGGAATATCTTTGAAGCCGGTTAACTCAATTTAACCCATTCAAACCTTACACCCCAGGGTATTTCAAGTGCTGTTATTTTAACCCTTTCCATGCACCAATTATACAACCACACTTTGTCAAACTTTGTAATAGTAATTATTTTTATTTATTTTTTTCACACAAATTGTAATTTAGTTATAAATATACAGGTCCTGGTATATAATTTTTTTTCCATTTTTTTTTTTATTTATTATTTTTTTAATATTTTACTAATCACATTGTGATTAGAAAGCTGGGCTCCTTTGACTTGCATGGTTGAATGCAGTACCTGTATTCAACCTGCAAGTGGAGCCAGAGTTCTCTAGAGGGTCTGGAGACCATCTAGCAAACTTTTTCAACTTGATTGGTTTTTTTTTACAGGGCGGCCGCCATATTGCTGATGGTGAAAATCACCGGCAGTGGCGGCTGTGACCGCTCTCCGGAGCAGTCACAGCCCGTCTTGAGGTCCAATGAGTCGACGGTTCTGGTTCACAGAAATCAAGGTAGGTGAGCAGAGTCCGAGGAGTTGGCGGGTCTGGCGCACAGGAATCAAGGTAGGTGAGCAGAGTCCAAGGAGTCAGCGCACAGGAATCAAGGTAGGTGAGCAGAGTCCAAAGAGTCGGCGGGTCTGGCGCACAGGAATCAAGGTAGGTGAGCAGAGTCTGAGGAGTCAGCGGGTCTGGCACACAGGAATCAAGGTAGGTGAGCAGAGTCCAAGGAGCAGGCGGGTCTGGAACACAGGAATCAAGGTAGGTGAGCTGAGTCCAAGGAGTCGACGCACAGGAATTAAGGTAAGTGAGCAGAGTCCAAGGAGTCAGTGCACAGGAATGAAGGTAAGTGAGCAGAGTCCAAGGAGTCAGCGCACAGCAATCAAGGTATGTGAGCAGAGTCCATTGTCTGACGCACTGGAATTAAGGTAGGTGAGCAGAGTCCAAGGAGTTGCCGGTCCTGGCGCACAGGAATCAAGGTAGGTGAGCAAAGCCCAAGGAGTCAGCGGGTCTATAGCACAGGAATCAAGGTAGCTGAGCAGAGTCCGAGGAGTTGGCGGGTCTGGCGCACAGGAATCAAGGTAGGTGAGTAGAGTCCAAGGAGTCAGCGCACAGGAATCAAGGTAGGTGAGCAGAGTCCAAAGACTCGGCGGGTCTGGCGCACAGGAATCAAGGTAGGTGAGCAGAGTCCAAGGAGTTGGCGGGTTTGGCGCACAGGAATCAAGGTAGGTGAGCAGAGTCCAAGGAGTCAGCGCACAGGAATCAAGGTAGGTGAGCAGAGTCCAAAGACTCGGCAGGTCTGGCGCACAGGAATCAAGGTAGGTGAGCAGAGTCCAAGGAGTTGGCGGGTCTGGCGCACAGGAATCAAGGTAGGTGAGCAGAGTCCAAGGAGTCAGCGCACAGGAATCAAGGTAGGTGAGCAGAGTCCAAAGAGTTGGCGGGTCTGGCGCACAGTAATCAAGGTAGGTGAGCAGAGTCCGAGGAGTCAGCGGATCTGGCACACAGGAATCAAGGTAGGTGAGCAGAGTCCAAGGAGCAGGCGGGTCTGGAATACAGGAATCAAGGTAGGTGAGCTGAGTCCAAGGAGTCGACGCACAGGAATTATGGTAAGTGTGCAGAGTCCAAGGAGTCAGCGCTCAGGAATGAAGGTAAGTGAGCAGAGTCCAAGGAGTCAGCGCACAGGAATCAAGGTATGTGAGCAGAGTCCAGGGTCTGACGCACCGGAATTATGGTAGATTATACAACCACACTTTGTCAAACTTTGTAATAGTAATTATTTTTATTTATTTTTTTCACACAAATTGTAATTTAGTTATAAATATACAGGTCCTGGTATATAATTTTTTTTCCATTTTTTTTTTATTTATTATTTTTTTAATATTTTACTAATCACATTATGATTAGAAAGCTGGGCTCCTTTGACTTGCATGGTTGAATGCAGTACCTGTATTCAACCTGCAAGTGGAGCCAGAGTTCTCTAGAGGGTCTGGAGACCATCTAGCGAACTTTTTCAACTTGATTGGTTTTTTTTTACAGGGCGGCCGCCATATTGCTGATGGTGAAAATCACCGGCAGTGGCGGCTGTGACCGCTCTCCGGAGCAGTCACAGCCCGTCTTGAGGTCCAATGAGTCGACGGTTCTGGTTCACAGAAATCAAGGTAGGTGAGCAGAGTCCGAGGAGTTGGCGGGTCTGGCGCACAGGAATCAAGGTAGGTGAGCAGAGTCCAAGGAGTCAGCGCACAGGAATCAAGGTAGGTGAGCAGAGTCCAAAGAGTCGGCGGGTCTGGCGCACAGGAATCAAGGTAGGTGAGCAGAGTCTGAGGAGTCAGCGGGTCTGGCACACAGGAATCAAGGTAGGTGAGCAGAGTCCAAGGAGCAGGCGGGTCTGGAACACAGGAATCAAGGTAGGTGAGCTGAGTCCAAGGAGTCGACGCACAGGAATTAAGGTAAGTGAGCAGAGTCCAAGGAGTCAGCGCACAGGAATGAAGGTAAGTGAGCAGAGTCCAAGGAGTCAGCGCACAGCAATCAAGGTATGTGAGCAGAGTCCATTGTCTGACGCACTGGAATTAAGGTAGGTGAGCAGAGTCCAAGGAGTTGCCGGTCCTGGCGCACAGGAATCAAGGTAGGTGAGCAAAGCCCAAGGAGTCAGCGGGTCTATAGCACAGGAATCAAGGTAGCTGAGCAGAGTCCGAGGAGTTGGCGGGTCTGGCGCACAGGAATCAAGGTAGGTGAGTAGAGTCCAAGGAGTCAGCGCACAGGAATCAAGGTAGGTGAGCAGAGTCCAAAGACTCGGCGGGTCTGGCGCACAGGAATCAAGGTAGGTGAGCAGAGTCCAAGGAGTTGGCGGGTTTGGCGCACAGGAATCAAGGTAGGTGAGCAGAGTCCAAGGAGTCAGCGCACAGGAATCAAGGTAGGTGAGCAGAGTCCAAAGACTCGGCAGGTCTGGCGCACAGGAATCAAGGTAGGTGAGCAGAGTCCAAGGAGTTGGCGGGTCTGGCGCACAGGAATCAAGGTAGGTGAGCAGAGTCCAAGGAGTCAGCGCACAGGAATCATGGTAGGTGAGCAGAGTCCAAAGAGTTGGCGGGTCTGGCGCACAGTAATCAAGGTAGGTGAGCAGAGTCCGAGGAGTCAGCGGATCTGGCACACAGGAATCAAGGTAGGTGAGCAGAGTCCAAGGAGCAGGCGGGTCTGGAATACAGGAATCAAGGTAGGTGAGCTGAGTCCAAGGAGTCGACGCACAGGAATTATGGTAAGTGTGCAGAGTCCAAGGAGTCAGCGCTCAGGAATGAAGGTAAGTGAGCAGAGTCCAAGGAGTCAGCGCACAGGAATCAAGGTATGTGAGCAGAGTCCAGGGTCTGACGCACCGGAATTATGGTAGGTGAGCAGAGTCCAAAGAGTTTCCGGTCCTGGCGCACAGGAATCAAGGTAGGTTAGCAGAATCCAAGGAGTCGGCGGGTCTATAGCACAGGAATCAAGGTAGGTGAGCAGAGTGCAAAGAGTCGGCGGGTCTGGAGCACAGAAAAGAAGGAAGGTGAGCAGAGTCCGAGGAGTTGGCGGGTCTGGCGCACAGGAATCAAGGTAGGTGAGCAGAGTCCAAAGAGTCGGCGGGTCTGGCGCACAGGAATCAAGGTAGGTGAGCAGAGTCCAAGGAGTTGGCGGGTCTGGCGCACAGGAATCAAGGTAGGTGAGCAGAGTCCAAGGAGTCAGCGCACAGGAATCAAGGTAGGTGAGCAGAGTCCAAAGAGTCGGCGGGTCTGGCGCACAGGAATCAAAGTAGGTGAGCAGAGTCTGAGGAGTCAGCGGGTCTGGAACACATTAATCAAGGTAGGTGAGCTGAGTCCAAGGAGTCGACGCACAGGAATTAAGGTAAGTGAGCACAGTCCAAGGAGTCAGCGCACAGGAATCAAGGTAAGTGAGCAGAGTCCAAGGAGTCAGCGCACAGGAATCAAGGTATGTGAGCAGAGTCCAGGGTCTGACGCACCGGAATTAAGGTAGGTGAGCAGAGTCCAAGGAGTTGCCGGTCCTGGCGCACAGGAATCAAGGTAGGTTAGCAGAATCCAAGGAGTAAGAGCACAGGAATCAAGGTAGGTGAGCAAAGCCCAAGGAGTCTGCGGGTCTATAGCACAGGAATCAAGGTAGGTGAGCAGAGTGCAAAGAGTCGGCGGGTCTGGAGCACAGAAAACAAGGAAGGTGAGCAGAGTACAGGGTCTGACGCACAAGAGCTAAGGTAGGTGAGGTGAGTCCAAGGAGTTGGCGCACAGGAATCAAGGTAGTTGAGCAAAGTCCAAGGAGTCGGAGGGTCTGGCGCACAGGAATTAAGGTAGGTGAGCAGAGTCCCATGAGTTGATGGGTCTGGCGCACAGGAAACAAAGGTAGGTGAGCAGAGTCCATGGAGTCGGCGCACATGAATCAAGGTAGGTGAGCAGAGTCCAAGGAATCGCCAGAATCGTCAGAAAAAACTTTTTATATTGATTTAATCCTTACGAATTTTGAGTTCATTTTCTCCTGAGTAAGCCAGTTTCTACTGGCTAAACGCGTAGAGAAATTGAGAAGAAAGTGATTTTACCGTGTTCAGGACTTTTCTGACTTAGACAGGCGCATATGCATAACAATTTGGTTATGCCATCATGGCTGTAAGTGTATTCTAACCTTTTTAACAACATTTGTACGAGGATACTGCACCATCTTCGTTTACGTCTGTTTTGTAGATTTTATATGAAGATATTAAAGAAACGTGCTTTTTGAAATTTGAAGACTTCCAGCGTTTGTGAGTGCATTTTCATTGATATCACCACTGAGATGGTGCACAGGAATCAAGGTAGGTGAGCGTTTACCACAAACCCGGTAATAAACACACAACAGCCGGGAATTCATAAAACTATTTATTACACATAAACATACATTACAATATTTAATAATGTTTTAACTATTTATGTGCCTCGTGGGAGATTATTACATGGGTATCCAGCAGGCTGATCTCCAGCAACTCTCATCATCCTCATCCAGGTTTTGACCTGATGATGTCTCCATAAATATCGGAGCGGAGGACGGATAACTATCTGCTGCCACCCAGTGATGTATTTACCTTCAGGCCGAAGTGGGGTAGTAGTTACCGCTTCCCGGCCTTTTGGCTAAGATTAAGTGAGTACGTGTGAGAGGGAAAGCTGGTTCGTCTGGCCTTAGAGGGCTGGTTTCGCATGAAGCCCCAAGGTTGCAATTTGTCCCCATTCTTTGGTCCTAGACGGAGCACTGCGCACGATGGTGGTGTGTGCGGTTAAGCGCACTAGCCTAAGGGCTGGGGCTTCCTTGGGGAGCACTTATATATATATAGCTTTTTTTGTGCACGATTGCAGTTTTTTTTTGTTTTGGAAGATCCAGTCCTCCCGCAGGCCTTATGGCCGGGGAGGGAGGAAGGGGCCGCGTATCCCTTATTGGGTCCGACCCCCAAAGAATACTAAGAGGGGGCCTTGAAGTTCACCGCGGCCTTAAAGGCACATTGGCACTTTTTTGTTTTTTCACTGCGGAGTCACTGACCCCGGGGCTTCAATAATAATAATTAAAAAGTAGTGTTGCCTGCCGCCCCATCTTTTGAAGGATGCAAGGAAACTGTGGAGGCCTGTGCCTAGGCCAGAACCCGTCCCTGTGCCCCTCTCTGCTTTGTATTATATACAGGGACCGGCTCCCTGGTATATGTACAGGAATTGCTGGCAATCTATAGTATTAACTATTCCTCATCTCCATATTGTCCTTAAAATTTGGGTTTAACACAAATACAAAGTACAGTTAAAAAAGAAACCGGTTATATCCGGCAGCAGCATGATCTTCCCCCTGGAAATGAGAGATGGAACAGCGATGTCTTGTGATGTCATAGTTCTGACACACAGACGCTCCTGCACACAGACACGGCGAGAGCCCAACATATACACAGCTCTCTGTAACACACATACACTATTCATCTTCCAGAGAAAACATATATGTAGCTCTCTAATACATGTATTACTGATCTTTAGGCAAAACAGAAATATTAACAATCACACCAATAACACGCACCGCCTCAAACACGGAGACATACAGAGGAAGAGCGTAGCGGATGCCGAAAACCCTAAACAACTGAAAACAGCATCATAGAGGCATTAGTTTTATCAGGCCGCCATACAAAGTGAGTACATTTTTAATACTAGCGATATCCAGCTATTTATGGGGCCATCTGTCACGTCTCTAGTTTGTATTTTTGGGTAATGAGAACATGGACCAACCTGCTAGCATTCTAATATTTTATATCACGCTTTTCTACCCAATAAAATACATTTAGAGAATGCTGTTTGTAATAGTTTCAATCAGGGTTTAGGAACGTGGGATCATCTGAATAAGATATGTCAGTTTTGAGAGAATATTGTCTTTAATAGAATTTATTCTTCCTCACCAGTTAATCTCCAGCGTTTTCCACTCTTTTAGATTTTTATTTGTTTGTTGGAGTTGTGGTAGGAAGTTATCTTCCAGCACTTATTTAAGATATGTATTCCTAGGTGTTTAATGTCATCTTTAGCCCGGGTGAAAAGTTTGTTTATCAATTTGCATTTCACGTGGTTTGGGATGTTTTTCTAAATGGAGCTTGTATTCTGAATATATGGCGTATTCGTCTATAGCTTTCACTATTTCTTATACCGGGTTCTCCAGATTTCCCTTGGCGATTAGTATATCATCGGCATAAAGGCTCCCCGTGTGCAGTAGTGAAGCATTTGATGCTAGGGTTTTCTCTATTCAAGATGGCCAAGGGTCCCAATGAGAGAAAATATAAGAGCGGTGATGAGGAGAAACCTGATCCCGTTACTCTAGCAGTAGGGATAGTATATAAAGCCTTGATAGCGTCTATCATTCTAGCATTAAATCCAAAGGTTTCCAGAGATTTTAAGAGGAGATCCCATCTGTTACTCTTCTTCTATTATTCACTGAAACCTACTTGGTCTGAATGAATCAACGACTGAATTATAATTTTCATTCCATCTGCTAATACTGCTGTATAAATCTTGTTATTTAGTATCCGTTCATTAGTTACTTTTGATCTTTTATCTTTAAAATATTCCTCGGTGAAGTATCGATAGGAGATTGTACAGAGTTTGCTAAAATTTTCAAAAACGTAGGCCGATTTTATCAGGGTTCATAACTTTTTTTATCAGTATCTATAATTTTAGTGATTAACCTATTTGCTGTTTTCTTTTTTTAATTTTATTTCTGATTAATTTATTGACCTTATTCCCTTTATAGCAAGACTTGCTTTTAGAAAATGTCACAGTTTTGTTAACTCTGTGTATTAAATGAGCATTGCCAGATTTTTCTGTTAGATAAGTCTGCAGTTAGGTTTGCTTTATTTTGTTTATTTAATCTATACAGTAATATATAGAGATCTAGAGGATCAGGTGTTATTTACATTGTACAGCGCTATGGAGTATGGTGGCGATGTATAAATAATAATAAAATACATTTTACAGCGGAGTATGATAGCGCTATATAAATCAATAATAATAACACACATTGTACAGCGCTGCGGAATATGATGGCGATATATAAATAATAACACACTGCACAACGCTGCGGAATATTGTGGCACTATATAAATCAATAATAATAATAGCACACATTGTAAAACGCTGCGGAATATGGTGGCGCTATATAAATGATAATATTAACAGACATTGTACAGCACGGCGGAATATGGTGGCTCTATATAAGTAGTAATAATGTGTAAATAAATGGTAATTATAGCGACAGGTCTCTAGAGGTCACTTGTCTTCTCCATCTAATAATTGATAATCCAGCTCATAGGATGTGGCTGTGTTGCTGGAAATGAAAGGGTTACTGTGGGCATTTATTTATTTGTGGGGTATTTTCTGACTCGGACATGGGGGGTACTAATATTTATTCTGGCCTCGGAATTGGTTGTTTTGGGGCAGATTTTGTGTTGGCCTTTTTTGGGGGCCTTTTTGGGGGCCTTTTTTTTTTTGGAGTGTCTGAGCCGGTCAGCTGGCCGAAGTATCGCCCGGATTGTGTTAATTGCGAGGTGCCGAAAGTACATGTTTGAAATTTAGTTTTATTTGTTATACTCCGTGTTTCAGAGTATATGAAAGGTGTCAGGGTGTATGATGTCACAAAGGCAGAGACTGTATTGTGAGGTCACACCCACTTACAGCCATCCAGAGTTCTATAGAATTGAAGATACAAAAACCAAAAGTGTGTTTTGTTTCCTTCATTTATTGGGATTGTCTTTGGAAACAAGAGTTTGGGAGTCACTTGGCCGGGGCACTGTCCATCCTTCAATTCATCCAGTCTGAGGTTACAAAGGTAAAGCCAGACAGGCCCTTTTTACTGGATGAAGAGGAAATGTCCTCCGGGGTCCGCAGAATTGACGGAATATTGCGGAGGTTCTTCTGGTGGAGATCTGATCTTACTTCCAGCCGGTACGGGGGAGTTGCCCGTCGGCTCTCTATGTCGTCCCACTTGATGCTTTGAAAGAACGAATGCCGCCTGATGTCTCCTTTCACCCCGAGGCGACGCTGAGGGTCCTTCTTCAGGAGATGCTTTAAGATGTCCAGACCTTTCTTGCTCAGCTTTTTGGTATAGCGGGGGTTGCCATGCACGATATGAAGGAAATGTGTCCTCCTGCAATCGCCGGCAAAGAAAGGGTAATCTCCGTTCAGCATGCGGAAGAGCATCACCCCGAAGGACCACCAGTCCACGGCAACGCCATATGCTTGCTTGAGATGTACTTCTGGGGCCATGTAGGCAAATGTGCCGCAAATTCCTGTGGTCTGTGCGGTCCCGAAAATATTTTCTGCAACACACCCAAAATCGCAGAGCTTTACATGGGCCTCTCCATCAAGCAAGACGTTACTTGGCTTCAAGTCGCGATGTATTATTCCCCGGGAGTGGAGGAACTTGATGCCGCACACCATTTCTGCTGCATAAAAGGCAGAGGCGGTCTCGGTGAAGGAGCCCAACCTCCGCAGATATGACTCGAGGCTCCCTCCAGCCATATACTCCATGAGAAGGACTGCGCATCTCTGTGTTTGGAAGGCTGCGTATCCATGGCACAGGAATGGGCTGTTCCGAGCCACCTCCAGAATCCTCCTCTCTCTTATTATGTATTCAGTCTTCATGGCCTTCTTTTTGATGACCTTAACCGCTACCGGGGAGTCCCTGGTAGGGACAGAAGCCAAAACAACCTTTCCAAAGGCTCCTTGCCCCAGCATGGAATGGAAGGTGAAGCCGGAGACTGTCATGGGGAGAAGGCTCCTAAATCTTTTAGCAGGAACAATACTCTCCTCCTGACTCCTGCGTCTTTTGATGGGAAACTTTCCCTTCACCAGCATGCGTTGCTTCAGGTGTTCGCGTCCTTTTTGTCCCCCCTGCTGCCCCAGATCTTTGATGCCATCATCTCTGTCATTAGCAGTTACTCTCCTCCTCTTTCTTTCTCTGTATCTTTCTTCCTCTGAACTGCTACTCTCTCTCTTTCTTTTGAGTATGACTCTACTGGCCAAGTGCTGCGTGCTTTCATCTCTCCTCCTCGTCCGCCTTACAGCGTTTGTGAAAGCTGATCTTACTCTTTTGCAGAATGTTCTCAGTTTTCTGGGGCAGCATCTCTTTAAACTCCACCGAAGTCCAGAAAGAAGGCAGCAATCCTGCACAGGGCTAGATTTGCTTTTCTTCTCCATAACCGTTTGAAATCGTTGGTAGCAACACTTTAAGTTCGCTATGGAATAGCACCTTGAAGTGTCGAGCGCCCAACTGCACTAAAGGGAAAGAGGAGCGGCTTGCAGCTTTATAGGCACATACCGATGATGTCACAGAGACCGATGATGTCACAGACACCAATGATGTTGCAGAGACCTATGATGTCACAGACACCGATGATGTCACAATTCTGGTTTGCCAACAGTGACCATGAATGACTATGAATTCAGTTTCATGGGCAGATTTCAATGTATTATTAGTTTTCATTTGTTATTTTCTGTATTTCACTAGAAGCACAAATACTGCTTAGGTTTGGTAACAGCTGATATCCCTTGTTTATTAAAACTGTTATTAATTCAGACTAATTAATCACAAAAGAAGAAAACTGACAATATGGAGAAAAAACAATCCTAAATCTAATAAAGAACTGATCATGAAATATGAAAATGTTGTTCTTAAATTCCATTATATAATAAGACACATTGTACAGCGCTGCAGAATATGATGGCGCTATAAAAATCAACAATAATAATAACACATTGTACAGTGTGGCGGTATATGATGGTGCTATATAAATCAATAATAACAACACACATTGTACAGCACTGCGGAGTATGATGGCGCTATATAAATAATGATAAAACACATTGCACAGTGCTGCAGAATAGGATGGCGATATATAAATAATAATAACACACATTGTACAGTGCTGTGGAATATGATGGCGCTATATAAATAAGAGTCGGCGGGTCTGGCACACAGGAATGAAAGTAGAAACATAGAAACATAGAAAGTGACGGCAGATAAGAACCAGCAGGCCCATCCAGTCTGCCCAACCTCTGAGTACTTTCCTCTAGTACTTGCCCTTATCCTATATCTAGCTTGGCCTTATGCTTATCCCATGCTTGCTTAAATGACTTTACGGTATTAACATCTACCACTTCTACTGGAAGGCTATTCCATGCGTCCACTACCCTTTCCGTAAAGTAATATTTTCTGATGTTACCATTAAACCTTTGCCCCTCTAGTTTATGGTTGTGTCCTCTTGTTGTGGTAGTATTTCTCCTTTTAACCCCTTAAGGACCGGGCTCATTTTTTCTTTTTGTACCCTGTGGGACCGAGGCTGTTTTAACACTTTTGTGGTGCTTGTGTTCAGCTGTAATTTTCTCCTCACCCATTTAGTGTAAGTTATATATTGTCTTTTTCAGGACAAGATGGGCTTTCTTCAGATGGGCTTTCTTCAGATACCATTATTTTGATCGTATCATCTTATTTACTATTAAAACAAAAAAAAAACATGGTGAAAAATTTTAAAAAACCCATTTTATGACTTTTATTTGAAAAATCTTTTACTCACCTAAAAAAGCAAGTAAAAAAACTAGCTTAATAGATTCTACTACTTGTCCTGAGTTTAGAAATACCCAATGTTTTTATGTTTTTTTGCTGTTTTTTTGTAAGTTATAGGGCAATAAGTACAAGCAGTGCCTCCATCTCCTCTTTGGAATATCTTTGAAGCCGGTTAACTCAATTTAACCCATTCAAACCATATATTCTTGAAAACTAGACACCCCAGGGAATTTCAAGTGCTGCTATTTTAACCCTTTCAATGCACCAATTATACAACCACACTTTGTCAAACTTTGTAATAGTAATTCTTTTTAATTATTTTTTTCACACAAATTGTAATTTAGTTATAAATATACAGGTCCTGGTATATAATTTTTTTTTTATTTTTTTTTATTTATTATTTTTTGAATATTTTACTAATCACATTGTGATTAGAAAGCTGGGCTCCTTTGACGTGCATGGTTGAATGCAGTACCTGTATTCAACCTGCAAGTGGAGCCAGAGTTCTCTAGAGGGTCTGGAGACCATCTAGCGAACTTTTTCAACTTGATTGTTTTTTTTTACAGGGCGGCAGCCATCTTGCTGATGGTGAAGATCACCGGCAGTGGCGGCTGTGACCGCTCTCCGGAGCAGTCACAGCCCGTCTTGAGGTAAGTGTTTGGTGTCCCTGAATGCCTCCTGATCGTTGATCGCCTCCTAAACACTTTTAAAACGGGTGTCCGGTTTGATGTTGACGCGCCGGAGAGGGGCCAGACATGGCCCCCGATGCCGATCTCGGCGTTACTGAATGCCTCGACACCGAGGCATTACAGCAACGCCGTTTAAGCGAAGAAAGTGATCGTTGATCACTTTCTAAGCTTATTTAATTTAGTGAAGGTTCAGGACCGTCAAAGGTCGCTAAGTGACCATTTTTCTGTGACGGTCCTGAACCGGCAAAGGTCGCGAAGGGGTTAAATACCTTTAGGTAAGCAGAGTCCAATGAGTCGACGGTTCTGGCTCACAGAAATCAAGGTAGGTGAGCAGAGTCCGAGGAGTTGGCGGGTCTGGCGCACAAGAATCAAGGTAGGTGAGCAGAGTCCAAGGAGTTGGCGGGTCTGGCGCACAGGAATCAAGGTAGGTGAGCAGAGTCCAAGGAGTCGGCGCACAGGAATCAAGGTAGGTGAGCAGAGTCCAAAGAGTCGGCGGGTCTGGCGCACAGGAATCAAGGTAGGTGAGCAGAGTCTGAGGAGTCGACGCACAGGAATTAAGGTAAGTGAGCAGAGTCCAAAGAGTCAGCGCACAGGAATGAAGGTAAGTGAGCAGAGTCCAAGGAGTCAGCGCACAGGAATCAAGGTAGATGAGCAGAGTCCAGGGTCTGACGCACCGGAATTAAGGTAGGTGAGCAGAGTCCAAGGAGTTGCCGGTCCTGGCGCACAGGAATCAAGGTAGGTTATCAGAATCCAAGGAGTAGGCGCACAGGAATCAAGGTAGGTGAGCAGAGTCCAAGGAGTCAGCACACAGGAATCAAGGTAGGTGAGCAGAGTCCAAGGAGTCGCGCACAGGAATCAAGCTAGGTGAGCAGAGTCCAAGGAGTCGGCGCACAGGAATCATGGTAGGTGAGCAGAGTCCAAGGAGTCGACGCACAGGAATCAAGGTAAGTGAGCAGAGTCCAAGCAGTCGGCGGGTCTGGTGCACAGACCAACAAGCAGTCGACGCACAGGAATCAAGGTAAATGAGCAGAGTCCAAGGATTCAGCGCACAGGAATCAAGGTAGGTGAGCAGAGTCCAAGGAGTCGGTGCACAGGAATCAAGGTAGGTGAGCAGAGTCCAAAGAGTCGGTGGGTCTGGTGCACAGGAATTAAGGTAGGTGAGCAGAGTCCAAGGAGTCGACGCACAGGAATCAAGGTAAGTGAGTAGAGTCCAAGGAGTCAGCGCACAAGAATCAAGGTAGGTGAGCAGAGTCCAAGGAGTCGGCGGGTCTGGTGCACAGACCCCAAGCAGTCGACGCACAGGAATCAAGGTAAGTGAGCAGAGTCCAAGGAGTCAGCACACAGGAATCAAGGTAGGTGAGCAGAGTCCAAGGAGTCGACGCACATGAATCAAGGTAAGTGAGCAGAGTCCAAGGAGTCAGCGCACAGGAATCAAGGTAGGTGAGCAGAGTCCAAGGAGTCAACGCACAGGAATCAAGGTAAGTGAGTAGAGTCCAAGGAGTCAGCGCACAGGAATCAAGGTAGGTGAGCAGAGTCCAAGGAGTCGACGCACAGGAATTAAGGTAAGTGAGCAGAGTCTAAGGAGTCGACGCACAGGAATCAAGGTAAGTGAGCAAAGTCCAAGGAGTCAGCGCACAGCAATCAAGGCAAGTGAGCAGAGTACAAGGATTCAGCGCACAGGAATCAAGGTAGGTGAGCAGAGTCCAAGGAGTCGGTGCAGAGGAATCAAGGTAGGTGAGCAGAGTCCAAGGAGTCAACGCACAGGAATCAAGGTAAGTAAGCAGAGTCCAAGGAGTCGACGCACAGGAATCAAAGTTAGTGAGCAGCGTACAAGGATTCAGCGTACAGGAATCAAGGTAGGTGAGCAGAGTCCAAGGAGTCGACGCACAGGAATCAAGGTAAGTGAGCAGAGTCTAAGGATTCAGCGCATAGGAATCAAGGTAGGTGAGCAGAGTCCAAATAGTCGGTGGGTCTGGCGCATAGGAATCAAGGTAGGTGAGCAGAGTCCAAGGAGTCGACGCACAGGAATCAAGGTAAGTGAGTAGAGTCCAAGGAGTCAGCGCACAGGAATCAAGGTAGGTGAGCAGAGTCCAAGGAGTTGACGCACAGGAATCAAGGTAAGTGAGCAGAGTCCAAGGATTCAGCACACAGGAATCAAGGTAAGTGAGCAGAGTACAAGGATTCAGCGCACAGGAATCAAGGTAGGTGAGCAGAGTCCAAGGAGTCGACGCACAGGAATCAAGGTAAGTGAGCAGAGTCCAAGGAGTCGACACACAGGAATCAAGATAAGTGAGCCGAGTCCAAGGATTCAGCGCACATGAATCACGGTAGGTGAGCAGAGTCCAAGGAGTCGGCGGGTCTGGTGCACAGACCCCAAGCAGTCGACGCACAGGAATCAAGGTAAGTGAGCAGAGTCTAAGGAGTCGATGCACAGGAATCAAGGTAAGTGAGCAGAGTCCAAGGAGTCAGCGCACAGGAATCAAGGTAAGTGAGCAGAGTCTAAGAGTCGACGCACAGGAATTAAGGTAAGTGAACAGAGTCTAAGAGTCGACGCACAGGAATCAAGGTAAGTGAGCAGAGTCCAAAGAGTCAGCGCACAGGAATCAAGGTAGGTGAGCAGAGTCCAAGGAGTCGAAGCACAGGAATCAATTTAAGTGAGCAGAGTCTAAGGAGTCAGCGCTCAGGAATCAAGGTAGGTGAGCAAAGTCCAAGGAGTCAGCGCACAGCAATCAAGGCAAGTGAGCAGAGTACAAGGATTCAGCGCACAGGAATCAAGGTAGGTGAGCAGA
The DNA here is from genome assembly GCF_027358695.1 of Spea bombifrons. NCBI lineage: Eukaryota > Metazoa > Chordata > Amphibia > Anura > Pelobatidae > Spea > Spea bombifrons. The sequence goes on along the minus strand of NC_071087.1, from coordinate 158,281,432 downwards.
GTCCAAGGAGTCGGCGCACAGGAATCAAGGTAAGTGAGCAGAGTCCAAGGAGTCGACGCACAGGAATCAAGGTAAGTGAGCAGAGTCCAAGGATTCGGCGCACATGAATCAAGGTAGGTGAGCAGAGTCCAAGGATTCAGCGCACATGAATCACGGTAGGTGAGCAGAGTCCAAGGAGTCGGCGCACAGGAATCAAGGTAAGTGAGCAGAGTCCAAGGAGTCAGCGCACAGGAATCAAGGTAGGTGAGCAGAATCTAAGGAGTTGACGCACAGGAATCAAGGTAGGTGAGCAGAGTCCAAGGAGTCGACGCACAGGAATCAAGGTAAGTGAGCAGAGTCCAAGGATTCAGCGCACAGGGATCAAGGTAAGTGAGCAGAGTACAAGGATTCAGCGCACAGGAATCAAGGTAGGTGAGCAGAGTCCAATGAGTCGACGCACAGGAATCAAGGTAAGTGAGCAGAGTCCAAGGATTCAGCGCACAGGAATCAAGGTAAGTGAGCAGAGTCCATGGAGTCAGCGCACAGGAATCAAGGTAGGTGAGCAGAGTCCAAGGAGTCGATGCACAGGAATCAAGGTAAGTGAGCAGAGTCTAAGAGTCGACGTACAGGAATTAAGGTAAGTGAACAGAGTCTAAGAGTCGACACACAGGAATCAAGGTAAGTGAGCAGAGTCCAAAGAGTCAGCGCACAGGAATCAAGGTAGGTGAGCAGAGTCCAAGGAGTCGACGCACAGGAATCAAGGTAAGTGAGCAGAGTCTAAGGAGTCAGCGCACAGGAATCAAGGTAAGTGAGCAGAGTCCAAGGAGTCAGCGCACAGGAATCAAGGTAGGTGAGCAGAGTCCAAGGAGTCGACGCACAGGAATCAAGGTAAGTGAGCAGAGTCCAAGGATTCAGGGCACAGGAATCAAGGTAAGTGAGCAGAGTACAAGGATTCAGCGCACAGGAATCAAGGTAGGTGAGCAGAGTCCAATGAGTCGACGCACAGGAATCAAGGTAAGTGAGTAGAGTCCAAGGAGTCAGCGCACAGGAATCAAGGTAAGTGAGCAGAGTCCAAGGAGTCGATGCACAGGAATCAAGGTAAGTGAGCAGAGTCTAAGAGTCGACGCACAGGAATTAAGGTAAGTGAACAGAGTCTAAGAGTCGACGCACAGGAATCAAGGTAAGTGAGCTGAGTCCAAGGAGTCAGCACACAGGAATCAAGGTAAGTGAGCAGAGTCGAAGGATTCAGCGCACAGGAATCAAGGTAAGTGAGCAGAGTACAAGGATTCAGCGCACAGGAATCAAGGTAAGTGAGCAGAGTCCAAGGAGTCGATGCACAGGAATCAAGGTAAGTGAGCAGAGTCTAAGAGTCGACGCACAGGAATTAAGGTAAGTGAACAGAGTCTAAGAGTCGACGCACAGGAATCAAGGTAAGTGAGCAGAGTCCAAAGAGTCAGCACACAGGAATCAAGGTAGGTGAGCAGAGTCCAAGAAGTCGACCCACAGGAATCAAGGTAAGTGAGCAGAGTCTAAGGAGTCAGCGCACAGGAATCAAGGTAAGTGAGCTGAGTCCAAGGAGTCAGCACACAGGAATCAAGGTAAGTGAGCAGAGTCGAAGGATTCAGCGCACAGGAATCAAAGTAAGTGAGCAGAGTACAAGGATTCAGCGCACAGGAATCAAGGTAGGTGAGCAGAGTCCAATGAGTCGACGCACAGGAATCAAGGTAATTGAACAGAGTCCAAGGAGTCGACTCACAGGAATCAAGGTAAGTGAGCAGAGTCCAAGGATTCAGCGCACATGATTCAAGGTAGGTGAGCAGGGTCCAAGTAGTCGGCGGGGATGGTGCACATACCCCAAGCAGTCGACGCACAGGAATCAAGGTAAGTGAGCAGAGTCCAAGGAGTCAGCGCACAGGAATCAAGGTAGGTTAGCAGAGTCCAAGGAGTCGACGCACAGGAATCAAGGTAAGTGAGTAGAGTCCAAGGAGTCAGCGCACAGGAATCAAGGTAGGTGAGCAGAGACCAAGGAGTTGACGCACAGGAATCAAGGTAAGTGAGCAGAGTCCAAGGATTCAGCGCACAGGAATCAAGGTAAGTGACCAGAGTACAAGGATTCAGCGCACAGGAATCAAGGTAGGTGAGCAGAGTCCAAGGAGTCGTCGCACAGGAATCAAGGTAGGTGAGCAGAGTCCAAATAGTCGGTGGGTCTGGCGCATAGGAATCAAGGTAGGTGAGCAGAGTCTAAGGAGTCGACGCACAGGAATCAAGCAGGGTCCATGTCGACGCACAGGAATCAAGGTAAGTGAGCAGAGTCCAAGGAGTCAGCGCACAGGAATCAAGGTAAGTGAGCAGAGTCTAAGGAATCGACGCATAGGAATTAAGGTAAGTGAACAGAGTCTAAGGAGTCGACGCACAGGAATCAAGCAGGGTCCAGTCGACGCACAGGAATCAAGGTAAGTGAGCAGAGTCCAAGGTGTCAGCGCACAGGAATCAAGGTAGGTGAGCAGAGTCCAAGGAATCGGCGGGTGTGGTCCACAGACCCCAAGCAGTCGACGCACAGGAATCAGGGTAAGTGAGCAGAGTCCAAGGAGTCAGCGCACAGAAATCAAGGTAGGTGAGCAGAGTCCAAGGAGTCGGCGGGTCTGGTGCACAGACCCCAAGCAGTCGACGCACAGGAATCAAGGTAAGTGAGCAGAGTCCAAGGAGTCGACGCACAGGAATCAAGGTAAGTGAGCAGAGTCCAAGGAATCAGCGCACATGAATCAAGGTAGGTGAGCAGGGTCCAAGGAGTCGGCGGGTCTGGTGCACAGACCCCAAGGAGTCGACGCACAGGAATCAAGGTAAGTGAGCAGAGTCCAAGGAGTCAGCGCACAGGAATCAAGGTAGGTGAGTAGAGTCCAAGGAGTCGGCGGGTCTGGTCCACAGACCCCAAGCAGTCGACGCACAGGAATCAAGGTAAGTGAGCAGAGTCCAAGGAGTCAGCGCACAGAAATCAAGGTAGGTGAGCAGAGTCCATGGAGTCGGCGGGTCTGGTGCACAGACCCCAAGCAGTCGACGCACAGGAATCAAGGTAAGTGAGCAGAGTCCAAGGAGTCAGCACACAGGAATTAAGGTAGGTGAGCAGAGTCCAAAGAGTCGACGCACAGGAATCAAGGTAAGTGAGCAGAGTCCAAGGAGTCAGCGCACAGGAATCAAGGTAGTTGACTAGAGTTCAAGCAGTCGGCGGGTCTGGCGCACAGGAATCAAGGTAGGTGAGCAGAGTCCAAGCGGTCGGCGCACAGGAATCAAGGTAGGTGATCAGAGTCCAAGGAGTCGACGCACAGGAATCAAGGTAAGGTAGAGCTCATGTGAAATCCTATGTGCATGTTTAATGTTATGTCCATGTGTAATGCTAGGGCCTTGTATACTGCTATATCCATGTGTCATGCTATGTCCATATGTCATGCTATCTTCATGTGTAATGCGACATCAATGTTTAATGGGATGTCCATGTTTACTGCTATCTCCATGTGTATTGCTATCTTTATGTGTAATGCTATGTCCATGTGTAATGCTATGTCCATGTTTAATGCTTCGTCAATGTTTAATGCTATGTTTAATGTATATGCTATGACCTTGTGTAGTGCTTTCTCCATATGTAGTGCTATATCAATGTGTATTTCTATATCCATGTTCATTGCTATCGCAATATTTAATGCTACCTCCATGTGTAATGCTATGTCCATGTGTAATTCGTCGTTTTTTTTTTTTTTTTAAGTTTTATTACATATAAAATTTGACCATTACAAACATATAACAAGACATAATCTTCCATTTATATGTCTCAAGAGTAAAATTTTACAGAATAAAATATCTAACATACATACAAATGACAGTAAATTGAAGTTATCATAATCTAATGTTATAACCAGAGCTGCGGGAGGGAGGAAGAGAGAATATCATTAATCTTGTTTAATGCTATCTCCATGTGTAATGCTATGTCCATGTTTAATTCTGTCTCCATGTTTAATGCTATGTCAATTTATATTGAACTGGTGGTGTTAGGGCAGGCTTATTAAGAGAATGCTTGCGGTAGAGGCATAATCATCCATAGAGGCTGATTATGACTGTTTGTTAGTTACTTTTTGCCATTTCTTCTCTACAGGTATAAATACACAGTTAACCTTTTAGTGTCCAGAGGGAAGGACAATCTTTCATGCCATGGTTCCCCAGAGGTTTCCCCTAATGGAGTTTTTCCTCTCCTGTGTGCTGAAAGGTGACTCTTCGTGAGTCCAGAGGTAGCTGTCACCATGATCAGCTCTTTGTGGCTTAATTAATTGGACTATTAATGTTGTCATTAGTACTAATAAATTAAATTACCATTTTTGTCTGTTGTGGTTTTTGATACTATTGATTCAAAGTAGCTGTAACCAGGTGCGTAACTAGAAGCCTCAGGGCCCCGGTGCGAGAATCTATTAAGGGGCCCCCACCCCAACCCAATCTACCCCCCTCTCACACCATCTACCCTCTCCCTACCCCCCTTCTCACTATCTACCCTCTCCCTACCACGCTCTTCTCACTATCTACCCTCTCCCTACCCCCCTTTGTAGGTCACTTACCTGCAGTCCTGTGGTGGGGTGAAATGCCTCTGTCTCGCTGATCTGCCGCGGTGCGCGCGGCATCACTGCTGAGCTCAGCCTGAAGCGGCGGCACCCGAGAAAGACGCCTCACGCTCCAAACACAGCAGCCTGGGCAGCGCTGAGGCAGGCGGCTGCAGAGCAGACAGAAGGGTGCCGAGAGGTTGCTGAAAACGACCGCTCGGCACCCTTTGGGTCCCCCTGACTGGCAGAACTGCAGGGCCCGGTCGCAGTCGCGACCACTGCGACCCCGGTAGTTCCGCCACTGGCTGTAACCATATGTAATAACAAAAATTAATGGAGTTTATCCAGACCAGTGGATGGGGCCCAACCAGTATGTACTCTGCAGCGCTGGCTACCTTAGGGCTCTTAGCCAGGCATTTCATGCTTTATTAAAAAACACCAATGCACCGGTGTACAAAAAGGACAATGTATGAATTTAAAAGGTTACAAAGTTGCATCAGTGCGTCTTTTTTCTCATGTAGGGAAGTAGTTTACCTCTCCACACACATCATAGTTTAGCATGAGTAATGTTATAAAAATGTTATAAAAATTATAAAACGCCATATTTTTCATATATTTATCTAATCCGTCACTAAATCAGTTTAATTGACAGAACATACCCCCAACAACAATTCAGGTGTCCAGACTTTATTTGCATTTTGAGCATTTTAACAGTGCTTATAAGGTGTATATTGCCTTTTTGGAACTATTGTTTTTTTTCATTTAGTATGTTGGGTTTGTAACTGGAAATTTTAAACAAAGAAGCCAAAAATACCACCCAATCTAGGACATGTCACTAGTGGCTTCAGGCCACTTGCTAGGCAGCCATTTGGCCACCAATCACTGCCAAAATTAGCTATAGAAATAATTTCCTGAACTTTTTTCACCAATGTCTCTGTGTTGTTTAGATTGTTTTGCACAGGTTATGTGTGATGGCAGAGAAATCCAGTAAATGTTTTTTAGATTATGGAAATACCCCATGTGCACTTTCATTGTGTATGGAGGAGAGAACATACTCTACATGTCTGGCTGGTTACCTAACAGCCAGAATGGCTTCACAAAGCACTTTTGTTTTGGGTACACCAATTGGTGGAAGGAAGCTTTTTCAGGCTGGGGTGTCATATATAAAAAAGTTAAACAACTCCAGGCTGGTATCGGAATTACATACATCGGTACATATATTTCTAGTTTCCTATTTTTTCCTTCTTGCTACATAACCCGGCACCCACTGATCTTTATATTGTTTACCCTGTTCCATGCTATATGCACATAAGCTTTCTGGACCTCAGAGGTCTTTTCTTCAACATTTATTCTACAGGAGAGACTTCTGATGTCCAAACACACACCTATCAATATAAATTATACAACTTATGCAGTTAAGTGTCCATTTTGCTTATAGAGCTCTGTAAGAACAATACCAGGACTTTGCTACACCTTTAATTTTATTTCAAATATTTTAAATACACGATAATTACTTAACATAGGCACAACTGTACAATGGAGCTGACAAAATGTTGGCATTGTATCTTTAAAACAAGGCCTGGCTTCTTCAAAGTATACTGTAATATACTTTTAGTTATACACACTGGTAACGGAGCAGTGAGTGTTCAATGATGTTTAATGAAACAGTAATGCAATTTAAATAAACTTGATCAGCAAGAAGATTAAGCAATAGCCTCTGTTACATATACAGTTTATAGGGCTTATAACAAAGGAGAAAAGTCCGCTTTGGGAGCCCAAATGTAAAAAAATTATTCCTGAGGATAGTGGGAAGGGGAGTCCTGGTAGCTGTCTCTCAGAAGGGCTGTAGTGAAATATAGCAAGTGGGTTGGAGAGCAGCTATGAGGCTGAAGAGAGCAGTCGGCTGGAGATCCAATGGAGTTGGTAAGTAGCAAAAAGTCTCTTTAAGCTGAAGAGGTGAACGCCGTTACAAGGATCGAAATCAGTAGGTAATCAGATACACTTGAGAAAACGTGAAGCGGTCTGATAAAGTGGAATCCTACAGTAAGGTGCAGCAGAAATGGAGAATAAACTAGGATAAAGCCCAGAGGTATGTAAACGGGAATCCTTAAAGCAATCCAGGTGAGAAACAGAGGAGTAAACGCAGGGAATTTCATTCAGGTATAGGAAATGTTTAAGCAGACGGTGGGGCCCTTCCTTGGATCACCTGTAGGGAGAAAGCACTCCAGCAGTACATTTGTTAACACAGTTGAAGTGCCCAGAACCACTCCCTAATGAGGTTCAAATAGGGAGTGAGCACATTAGGTAAGGAGTAATTAAAGAAAGAGTACTTATAATGCATAAACCACGACACATACATAATTAAAAATACATTGATTCAATCTGAATCCCATTATGAGAAATTTATTCCTGGTTTTCATCACATTGATTACAGACCTTCAATTTTATCTGCCATGGCAAGTGGATCCAATACAAAGGCCCGACAAATGGAGATATTATTATTTTGTGGAGCCATCAAGAAGTTTTCTAGTGTGAACTCTTCATTTAACTCTTTTTTTATTCATTTATTGAATATCAATGCACGTTTCCCCCCTTTTTTCAATTGTTTTTTTCTCTCTAATTAATGATATAATTCATTATGTCTGCTATGTTTTCGAAATGGTTTAAGACGTGGTAAGTGGTAACTAAGTACCAGATAATTTGAGAGTTCCACCATCCCAGTGTCCTTCAGCGGCTTGGTGGTTTCATAGGAACGTGGCCATACCAAGTGGTTTTTGGCCAACCAAATCAGGATTCTAGGAATGATTCTTAGACATCTTCAAAGAGTTTCTTCTGAATCAATGTCATTGTGAAGGTTCATACAGGTTATCAAAGAAATATGGAGAAGAGCAACTCTGGATAGCTTCACCCTACTGATGGGAATCTCTGAGTGTGGTTTCTCCTACTCTGTAACATAAGTTATATGCACCGGGCCTTTAAAGTCAGTTGTGGAGAAGTTCTCATGTGTGTTCCAATTCACATTGACACTTGAGACTCCTGTTTCTTCTGGGTTCTCTTTGTAAGAGGAGTCACAGCCACCCCAAAGTCTGTACGAAGGACAAAGAAACATTAAAACAAGTGATATTCACATAAAGAGTTACTTCTGAAGAAGAGACCCATACCTTTCTGAAAACCTTTGTAACTTTACATTGTTTTGTATATTGCCCAATAAAGTATTGGCTTTGACGTAATACCCCACTATCACCCTTGCAACTGTTGGGCTGAGTAAAAGCACATTATGAAGAATCTCAATGCTCGCTTGACAGTCTTATCACACGCACACATCAGCACTCACTAAATAAGACTGTGAACTAAAAACTAGATCTAGGCTTTCCTATGTATTGGAGGTCTCAGCAAGCACAAACCCTCCCTAGTACCCCTTCGGCCAACCTGTGTGACCTCTGGAGGCGTTATTACGTGAAGTGATGTCCTGGTACTCCAAGATTACACTCAGTACAAGGATGAGGAGGTAGGTTATTTGTCCCTCCTAAATATTTATAAGACCAGACTAAAGATATAGCTACATTTAAGCATAAATAACCCTTGAAGGCATACATATAATTACAAGTAAAAAAAACAGAAGGTGCCAGTACATGACCTCATATGATGAGAAATAAGAAAATCATGGGGATCAGCTGGTCCCCCATCCTTAGAATCGCCCTTATCTGTCTGGGTATTCTGCAGAATCTTTCTCAGTGCTACATGATGTACCTTTTCATGATTGCCAGCAATAAGATAACACCAGATACCAGCATAATACTTCCTGCGATAGATACCATGATGATCTCAAAGGTCCTGTTTGTATAATCTGCTATAGAAAGGGCATAAAAAGTAGTAATTTTTCTCTTCCCGTACTGCCTCTCAAGAGTAAGAGGCAAACATGACTTTTTACAAAGAAAGGGAATATCGAAGCCCCTGCACTCCTGGGTTAAAAATCACACAGCAAGCCAACCATAGTCAGAAACCATTTGGCTGAAAGTCCATTATTTTACACATATATAAAAAGTTTTATTGTATAAGTGAATTAGCGCACCTTTTAACTTTTCTCAGAACAGCTGAGCTCATGAACATTAATGAAACATACCCCTCCTTGAGTACAGGTGACTTAATTCACAAGTGTTGTATTTGAGTGTCAAGCTAGTTCCCAGGTGTCTGTATAACTTATTATTTAATTTAATCAATCCTTGGTTCAGCCTCTACTACTTCATCTGGAAGGATGTGCCATGTATCAACCACCCTCTCAGTAAAACTACTGTCGTATTAGGTTTTGGTACTAGCTTTCTAGAATGTTGCCGAGATTGTGATGTTTCTCTCTTAAGCATTTAATATTTCAGCCCACAAAGAGAAAATTAATTAAATTAATAAATTGAATCCTCCCATCACACTATTTGCACCTTTTGAAACAACAAATTAAACCCCTTATAATGGTTAATAATCATATAAGCGAATTACTATAAAGATGCTGTAATACTTAAGATATACAACCCTTCTTTCATCACAGTGACAACTAATGTGTTTTTTTACGCATTGGAATTATGTTGACCTTCAAGTGTTCTTCGATATAGGCCGTGCATATAGACAATAAAGTCACGCAAACGAGAACACCTAAATAATATCACTAATGATTCCAGTAATGATTCCAGTAATGATTCCGGTAAGTTAACACTTTCAGGCTTGTAATTCAGGTAACTTAAAATATTTTTCTTGAATTTATTGAATGCATTCACAGAAGACCCAGAGGATGAACACAGAATACGACCTAAACTGTTTCTTTTTACAAATTGTGATACATGATAAATTATGATATTATTTTAATTAATTATGCGCAATTTAATTACGCCATTATGTATTTTATATACCTTATTAATCAGTATGTGGCTAGTATATGATGATGTATTTATTAATCACAATGTATATAGTAATGATTATTTATAACACTCCGTGAACACTGTGTTAGTTTATATTAATTATTGATTACAATAGTAGTCATATTCTATATTTCCATATTCTTTCATAATTAACATATAGTAATAGATAAATGCAACACAAGTATGGGGACCATCCCTTACCTCCTCCTACTGCACAAGATTGTCAAGAGTGCGATTGTGCAGCTTTAACCCATTCAATGCTGTATTTTCAATGACACAATTGAAAATTAAAGGAAATTATTAATATATATATAAATACAGAATGCATTAACATGAAAACGAGTTAGAAGTCATGGTAAATGTAATCAACACGCTGTAAGTATATATGAAAATAATATAAAAACACATTAGTTGTCACTGTGATGAAAGAAGGGTTGTATATCTTCAGTATTAGAGCATCTTTATAGTAAGTCGCTAATTCTTGATGTCATATTTTTCTGAAAAGATTTTTTGCAAACAATATTGTTTCATCTTTTCTTTTTTTCTTCCATAGCAGCACTAATTACTACAAGAAAATTATTGGATTAAAAATATATATTTTCTGATTGCTTCCAGTGATTATATTGTAATGCTCTTATTTGTCTCGGTTCTTTCCTTAGGAAGTCTAGTAAAAAGGACCTTTGATCTTCACCCCACGGCCATTAGTCGTGGGTATCTTAATTTAGAATTCAAACTATCAATTATTGATATTACTAACCTCTCAATTCTTTTGACAACTTTACATAGAAACAAGTAAAACAATCGAACTTTTCCTCCTGGAAACCTAGACATAGCACAGACTATGTTCTGCATCATTTCCAGAAAACGTACAGCAGTTATTTTTGGTTTTGAATCTTCAGTTGTATTAGTGTATATCCAATAAAACTGTCCCTCAGAGTAATGTATTGCATTGTAAATGTGGATCTTATAAATTTAAATCTTGTAGGGCTGTCTCTTATCTTGATTTGAAAAAACTATAGAACCCTACGTCCATAAGGTATCCTCGTTGGGCTTCTGTGCAAAATCAGTGATCAATAACCTGCAATATATAGTATTTCTATATCCTTTTCAAGTTTAGAATTAATTTCTTTTGTTATCATTATCTAAGAGAAACTATAACCCCCTACATACAAGGATATCCTGTATAAATACTGTGCAATTAAAATAAAGAATAGGAATCGGTATATAATGATGCTTTTTCCATTATCCAAGTTGATTATTTATTTTTATGAAACATTCAATGCTATATTCATTATGTTTATATTTCAGTGATTGAGTACAATTAATAGTTGTATTTTGTTGTTTTCACGTGAAATCCTATCATTATATCATTATTTATTTGATATTCATTCAGTAATATGCATATAGTAATGGATTAATCCAATAGAATAATGAATTTTATTGTGATACGTTTGTCACCAATATAGCCATGTATTTCTATATGGATTAAGTCATGTAATCTCATGGTAACTGAAATCTCGAACTTTATGAATAAAGTGTTACATTTACTTACATTTTGCAACACTAAAATAAATGTAGCAAATGAAAAGATTTATTAAGAAGCAAAAAAAGTGAGTAATTGCAATTGTCTCCTACATAAATAAGTGTTTTCCTTTTAAATTATACTGTATATCAGCAATAGTATCTTATACATTGGACAGTAAGCTTTATCTTAATTGTTTCATTTGTTTCTAGTAAAGTCCGGGTGACTATTTATCTATTTATAAGTTTATGATTTGAACTGTATACAATATACACAGTAATGCATCATGTCTGCTTTAAATGATTACTAATTTATTTAATCTCATGTATTTTGATATGCAAATAAGATAATGAACAATCAGATATTCTACACTTTAAACTATTTTAAATTTCTTAGATTTTATTTATTTTTCTTAAGTGATAAAACAGCTTTTTGATTGATAACAATTGATATTTGTTGATAACAATTTGACATTAATCCACAAAAATTTAACACCAAACTTATTTCTGGTGGTTTTTGTTCCTTATGGCTTAATTGTGGTGATAGATGTTACAGATTTGCGATGAATGATATTGTTGTAATTGATATATATATATAGATATTGTTTGAAATCAATTCATTAGTGATTATCACTGATTAGTATGAATCACTTGAATGCAATAATTAGTTAATTGTATCGGCTGTTTGCAACTTCTGAGTAAGTGCCGTTTAAGGCAATTATGTGTATGTATTGCCCCTTTATTGCACATTAAGTATTTTTTTACTGATGTTGGAGTGTAAAGCCTATCTGTCACTGGGAAGTGTATTATACATAATGTGTAAATTATGCAGCATTAACCCCATAGGCAGCTTCAGGGATGAAATCCAGAATTTCTTAAACCCCCATAAGAGTGTGGAGAGCAGCCCTGACCTCCTCCTACTGCACAATCATTACATGAGAGTGACGGTGCAGCGGTAACCCCCCCAATGATGCAATTGCAAATACATGATCAGTGCAATGAAGAGTTCTTCGGGGAGTTTACCTGTAGTATCAATCTCATTAAAGACGGTAGTTAAATCTCTTGATACAATCTCTCAGCAACTCATTGAATAGGTCTTTAAATCCAGTGGCGTCGGCAGGGGGGGCCAGAGGGGGGCATGCCCCCCCCAGCATCATGCTGTGCCCCCCCAATTGAAACGCCGGCTTTTTTTTTTAATAGACCCGGAGGAGAGAGAGAGGCGCCGAGCGGTCGCTGAGGATTAAGTTCTCAGCAACCGTTCGGCGCCTCTCACTCTTCTCCGCGACAGCGAGGCCTCTGCCTTGGTCGCAGTGCCGGCATTTCAAGCCGAGCGCCGGTATATGTCGTCATATCCGGCGCCCGGCAGTGAAGCCGCGCACACTGCAGAACCAGGGATACAGAGACCTGGCGATCTCACCGCTGGACAAGCCCAAGGTAAGTGAATTTCACGGGGGGGGTAGAAAGTTAGGAGGGGGTTAGAGAGTCAGAAGAGGTAGATAGGAAGTGAGAAGGGGTAGATAGGTATAGATTGGGAGGGAGAGGGGATATATAGGATAGATTGGGAGGGAGAGGGGGTAGATGGGATAGATATGATAGATAGGGAGGGAGATGGGGTAGATGGGATAGATTGGGAGGGAGATGGGGTAGATGGGATAGATAGGGAGGGAGAGGGGGTAGATAGGATAGATCGGGAGGGAGAGGGGGGTACGTAGGATAGATTGGGAGGGAGAGGGGGGTACATAGGATAGATTGGGAGGGAGAGTAGGTATATAGGGAGGCAGAGGTGGTAGATAGGGAGGGAGAGGGGGTAGATAGGATAGATTGGGAGGAAGAGTGGTAGATAGGATAGATTGGGAGGGAGAGGTGTTTATGGGACAAACTTGGCGTACGTTCAGCTGTTTGGGGACAAAGTTGACACAATATGTAATTTGGGTGCTGGTCGGGTTCTATGTGGGCAGTGTGGACACCAGGGTTGGCTTTGGGGTGTGTGACCAGTGATCTATGCCTGTAATTTAGGGTGTTTTATCTATACCTTTAATGCAGAGTTTATATGTAATTTCCAATTGATATATACCTGCAAAGGTGGGTTTTGTGTCATTCTGTTCATCTGTATCGGCTATATTTACATACATTATTTATGTTTACCTGCAAATATAGGATTTGTATGTCTTATTCAGTTGATCAATACCTGGAGTGCTGTTTCCATGTGTTGTTTATTTGATCTATACCTTCAGTGCTGAGTGTACATGTGATTTCCAGTTGATCTATACCTGCAATGCTGGGTTTGTGTGTTCTGTTGGTTTATACCTGCAATGCTATGTTTCCATACATTATTTATGTATACCTGCAAATACAAGTTGTTTTTTTTATATCTCATTTAGTTGCATGTGCTGTTTCCATGTGTTGTTTATTTGATCTATACCTGAAATACAGGGTGTAAGTAAAAGAGCGGTATGGTTTAGTGAATGAGGGGATAAAGGGACTCTGGGGATGATTACAGGGGAGAGGACCTCTCAATGTCACGGTGCAGGACTGACTCTCACGGTCTTTCCCTGATCTGCAGTCAGTGTGGGAAATATTTCTTTTTTTTGTTGTGGTAGCGGAGGGAGTGATTGCATGCAAGGAAGCGTTGAGCGGGGCCCAAGGAAATGCTTGGATAGGGTCCAATTTTTTCACTATAAAGTATATTGGCAGCAGGGGCAAATATTTATATATGTTTTGGCAGCAGGGGCTAATATTTATATATTGGCTCCAGGGTCTAATATTAATATATATAGGAAGCAGGGACTAATACTATATATATCGGCAGCAGGGTCTAATATTAATATACATCGGAGCTTATATTAACATATATTGGCAGCAGGGTCTAGTATTTATATTCATATTGGCAGCAGGGTCTAGTATTTATATATATATATCGGCAGCAGGGGCTAATATTAATATATATTGGCTGCAGGGGCTAATTATATGTATTGGCTGCAGGGACTAATAATATATATTGGCAGTAGGGGCTAATATTAATATATACTGGTAGCAGGGTCAAATATTTATATATATCAGCAGCAGGGTATAATTTTTATGTATATCAGCAGCAGGGTATAATATAAGTATATATCCGCAGCAGGGGCTAATATCAACATATATCCCCAGCAGGGGTTAATATTAATATATATAAGAAGCAGGGTGTAATATTTCTATATATCCGCAGCAGGGTCTAATATTTATATATATTGTCAGCAGGGGCTAACTTCAAAGAAATAAGTGCATATTATGTAGTTAAAAATGCACGTCTAACGTATGTGTGTATATATTGTATATATATATATATATATATATATATATATATAGTGTATATGTACCGTTTTATAATTGGCCCCCCTACTTTGGTCCCTGGCCCCCCATGTGCCCCCCTAAATACGAAAGCTGGAGACGCCACTGTTTAAATCCACTGGGACCTGGGGTTTTATTACGTTTTAACTCATCAATGCATCTAGGGTATTCCGCTTCTAATATTGGGGCGTTTAAAACTTGGAGTTATCAGTTACTTTAGGTTGTATCCATGGTGTGCCATGAGATTGTACGTTTGTTCAAATTTTCAAAAAGCTAGACTCATTTTATCAGTGGTCATAGTTATTTTATCATTATAATTTTAGTGATGAACCTATCAGCCTTATTCCCTTTCTTGTACCCATTCCATAATTGTATTAATTGTAATTATTAAATGTTAGATTATCAGTTTTTAGCAATTTTGTTAGATAATTCTGCACCCGGGTTTTCTTTATTTTGTTTGTTTAAACTATATAGATATATAGGGAGATCTGGGAGATCAGATGTTTTTCTTCCCTCTATTGATAACGAGTTTTATAATGTGGCCGCTTATCACTCTTATCACTTTTAAAAATGCATCAAGTTACGGCCGACACCTCATTATATGGATCTGCTTGGAAATATAAGCCTTGGATTCACCTAATTCATTACAATCTGGTGGGTTTATAAAACAAAATAGCTAAAATTAAGTATATAACCAGTATCAGTGGAATTTTGGTATGATATTTTGAACTTATTGACAGCGGTGGTTGCATGCTGAACAAATTCCATAAAGCCCACCCCAGATGTTAGGTTTGGACTCCGAGAAGATGTTTGGCATGGTGACATGGTCTAATTTCAGTATTTTGGCCAACCTTTTTTTTTTAGACTTAATAATAAATCGCTATTATTATCCCTGCATTAGTATCACCATAAATAGTAGGGATTGCCCCTTATAATACTGGAATATATAGACTATATTGCTTTTCTCACTGATTGATGCTATATTCATATATTTAGTAAAACAGTATGAATCATTTATTAAAAACTATAGAATACAAAAAAGGTTTATGTAAATGCTTACTAAATTAAATTGACAATATACCATCATAATCTAACACACACGTCGGGCATATATATATATATATATATATATATATATATATATATATATATATATATATATATATATATATATACTATACGACACACATTATAAGGTGTAAATTGCAGCTCAGAAACGGTTATTTATTTATTTATTTACAATTATTATGCTGAGTTTGTAACTGGAAATGTCAACAAAGAAACCCAAAAACGATACTCAAACATATAGTTCTATAAAACAGGTAACCCAGTATATGTCGGCAGCTGCTTCCTGACACTTGCTATCCAGCAAAGCTATGTCGTGTTTAGGATTTTTCGCACAGGTTATGTTGTGTTTATGGCAGAGAAGTTCAGATGCATCTCCAGATTACTACCTCATATCCTTCTCAACAACCAGAAGACAGTGTGGACCTCTGTACAGCCGAACATTCATGCAGATGTCTGCTGAGAAGTTTTAATTACATTTTATTATAATATATATATATATATGTTTTTTTTAAATTAGTCAACATTCTGGTGCCTAAAAACTCACCTCTGGGAGCAGATTTTTAAAAATTACATTACGCAAATGATTTTAACCTGTAAATAAAAGGGGTGTTTTACTAAAGTGAGGGGTCCAGCTCAGGGCTCAGCAGGCAGCTCATATCTTCCCTGCTTTAGACAGAGGCTGTCACCTTGCCAGCGAGACAGCCTTAAATGTTGTAAATGTATATATTCTCTTTAGCAGAGGGGCTGGTGTTGGAATTACAGATAAAATGATTAAGGACAGCTGAAAATCTGTAATTTAACTTTATTCATAAAAACAGGAATCCAACCATTCTAACAGCAAAATGTATTATGTTGCTTAATCTACTTTTGATAAAAGCATTAAAGTAGTATAATGCTACCCATGTTTTTAGCTTGGTAGATCATGGGGTTTATTTGTTAAAGTAGGATTTTAACTTTGTGATCTTGCTCTCCGGTATGAAGGGCCAACGCCAGCAAGCTTTTCCTGTAGGAAGGAAGGACTAAGCAATTTTATTGAATAAATCCACAATTAATATACTCTTTAATTAGATAAGCGCAGACATGCTTCATTATAAGTTGACATGAATTCCAGAAACATAGCAATGGAAACTACAGAGATGATAAAATATAAAAAATAAAAAATAATATGGTCCAAAGAGCCTTAAAGTTATTTATTTAAATAAATATATATATTTATTTTATTTATGTGGAATGCGATATATTAAAATATACAAAGATTTCTTCATCCATCTACAATAAATAAATCATTTTCCAAGTCTCTAAAGTCAGTGGCCATTCTTTCACTTTATAAATGTTGAGGTACAAGAAGAGTGAACTGCAGAGCCGGACCTTCACAAACTGTGTTAATCTGTCTCTTTATTGGGAATAACTTCTTGTTCTTGGGTAACATTTCCAGATTCCATTACTGTCCAGCTGCACAAGAAAAAAAATATAGAAACATTTTCGGAAATGAAGAAATTAGGGTAAGCTTACAAATGGGTCGTCTAGATATACAGTTAGCCCTTCACGTCTCTTTATTTAAAAAAATGCATTGAAAATGAAGTTCTAAACACTCGAGATCCACAGATACATTTTTGCATTAACATCTAAGTGTGAAAATGCAGGTGAAAGAGTATTTATATAAAACGATAAATATGAGTTATAGACATAATATTTTAGTATTTCTTTTAAATCTAAAAGCCCCCCCCCTGCACCATACCTCCCCTTGGTGATCGGAGCAGCTTGGTCTTGCCCTTACCAGACTGATGACATTTTAATCAGCCTAACATTCCCTCGCTGCATTATGCTCTACCGTCTCTGCTGAAAGACCGTTCACTTACCTACCACCCTCTCAGGCAGAGCATGTATTCTGCACCAGCAGCGAATGTAAACCTAGTCACTGTAAGGGGCTTGCATTTTCTAAGTGACTTGCTTTCTGTAAGTGACCAGTTTGTGCACCACAGCAGCGGCAGATAAGTGGTATTATAAGTATACCAACAGTGGGTTTGTATCTCAACCAACAACAAGAGGGTTGAAGGGTTTGTGGTAAAAAAACAAAAAAAAAAACTGTTTTGCATTAACTGTTTGGTTTTTTTTTTTCTCTCCCATTTTCTATAGTGTAATTAGTTAAGGGTGGGGTTTATAATCAATTAACTGTGTTGCTCTGTATATAAGGAAGTGGTTAAATTCACAGCTTGCTCACTGTAAGGGGCTTGCATTTTCTAAGTGACTTGCTTTCTGTAAGTGACCAGTTTGTGCACCACAGCAGTTAGTGCAACACAAGAGTGCAAGAGCAAGGAGGGTAAGTGACATAAAGCAACTGTTTAAATTCTATACTCGCGTCTCTTTATAAAGAATGAGCAAGCTTGGAGATTTCACTCAGTGCACATCATGCCATATGTATGCATGCTTGGAACAGCAGTTCCTGGGTCCATATCGCTGTGGTAAGTGTGATCAATTGGTCTCTCTGGAAGCTGAGGTTGGTGCTCTTAAGAGGCACATTGAAACACTGAGAGAGATTGACAACCTTGAGAGGAGTCTGTTGCTCACTGAGCAAAGTTTAGATGGGGCCCCTAGCAATGAGGGAGGAGATCAGTCAGAAGGGAGTCAGGCACATAGCTGGGTGACAGTAAGACGTGGTTGCAGTGGGGAAGGGAAGAGGAAGAGGCAAGCCAGCCCAGAGTCTCTCCCTCCCAACAAATTTGCCCTTTTAAGTGAGCATGTTGGGGAGGCAGACTCAGAGGTAGGCTTTGCGGAAAAAGCTGTTCTCCCTAACAGCCGGGAGAGCAGCTCATCCAATGTGCAGGGGATCCAAAAGGAAGGAAAGCCCAGGCAGGTTGTGGTGGTAGGGGATTCAATAATCAGGAAAACAGACAGGGTAATCTGTAGCTCTGATCGCAGCAACCGAATGGTTTGCTGTCTCCCGGGTGCCCGGGTTCGGCATGTTGCGGACAGAGTGGATAGATTATTGGGAGGGGCTGGTGAGGATCCAGCTGTCTTGGTGCACATTGGCACCAATGACATAGTAAGAGGAAGATGGAGTGTCCTAAAAGATAATTTTAGGGACTTGGGTAGTAAGATTAAGAAAAGGACCTCCAAGGTAGTATTCTCAGAGATACTACCTGTGCCATGCGCTACACCAGAAAGGCAGCGGGAGATTAGGCAGCTAAATGCATGGCTGAAGTCTTGGTGTAAGAAGGAGGGCTTTGGGTTCTTAGAGCACTGGGCTGATTTTGCTTTGGGGTACAATCTCTATAGTCGTGATGGATTGCACCTAAATGCAAGAGGGTCCAATGTGCTTGGGGAGAGAATGGTTAGACGGTTGGAGGAGATTTTAAACTAGGAATGGGGGGGAGGGAATAAATACCGGGTTAGACAGTATAGAAAGGGAAGGCGATTTACTTAGTAACCAGGTGGGTGGATCTGGGGGCTTGGTCTATAAAGATAATAGGGAGAAGCATATGTTTTGCCCCCCAAAGCAAGGACAGAAAGTGATTGCAGCATCGGTGTTAAATGACAAGCTGAAGGTCATGTCTACAAATGCTCGCAGTTTAGGGAATAAGATCCATGAACTTGTAACAGTTGTGGCAACTGAGAATGTTGATATAGTGGCTGTTACTGAGACATGGTATAATGAGAAAAATGACTGGGACATATCAATACCGGGGTACTCTTTATATAGAAAAGATAGAAAGGGCAGGAAAGGGGGAGGGGTGGCCCTATATGTGAAAAATAACATAAAATCTAACTTAATACAAGTTGGTGAAGAGAACTTAGAGTCGGTTTGGGTTACAGTACAATTTGGCAAAAGTAAAGTAACTCGCATAGGTGTGATTTATAGACCCCCAGGACAAGTAGAAGAACTCGATAATCTACTAGTGGAGGAAATAGCTAAAATGACAGTGAAGGGGGATGTTATAATCATGGGTGACTTTAATCTCCCTGATGTGAACTGGAGCTGGTTGTACCCGAAGTGCGGATATTCTAAACTCCTTATTGGGATTATCTTTAAAACAGGTGGTTGAGGAACCAACTCGTAAGGAGGCCACATTGGATTTAGTGTTCACAAATGGAGATTTGTTAACAGATATTTCTGTAGGTGAAAGTTTGGGATCTAGTGATCATCAGTCTGTGTGGTTTAATATACGAACAGTGACTGAGTCACACCACACAAAAACAAAAGTTTTAGATTTTAGAAAAGCTGACTTTTCTAAAATGAGAAAATGTATAGAGGAGTCATTATCAGACTGGCACAATTTAAATGGTGTTCAGGAGAAATGGGATTTTGTAAACGCTGTTTTATCGAAGATAACAGAAAATTGTATTAGGTTGGTCAGTAAGAGTAAAAAATTAAGGAAACCGCTGTGGTACTCTGCAGAAGTGGCCAAAATCGTGAAAGACAAGAAGTTAGCCTTTAGTAGATACAAAAATACCCAAAGTGAGGAAGATAGACAGATCTATAAAATTAGGCAGAAAGAGGCAAAGAAAGTTATAAAAACTGCCAAATCACAGGCAGAAGAGCGAATTGCCCTATCAGTAAAAAATGGAGATAAAACATTTTTTAGATATATAAATGAGAAAAGGAAAGTTAAACAAGGATTAGTTAGACTAAAAACAAAAGGCATATATGTAGAAGAGGATAAAGGTTTAGCTGACTGCCTCAACGAATATTTCTGTTCAGTTTTTACAGATGAGAATGATGGAATGGGACCTCAGTTGGGAAAAAAGACTGAATCATTTGAAATATGTGAGTTTATCGAGGCGGAGGTTTTACTTCAGTTGTCTAAGGTAAAGACAAATAAGTCGATGGGGCCTGATGGGATACACCCCAAGTTATTAAAAGAGCTTGGGGGTGTACTAGCAAAACCGTTAACTGATATATTTAACGAATCATTGGTAACGGGAGTTGTCCCTGGGGATTGGAAAGTAGCGAATGTTGTGCCTATACACAAAAAAGGCAGTAGGGAGGAGTCGGGCAACTACAGGCCAGTTAGTCTTACATCTGTAGTGGGAAAATTAATGGAAACAATGTTAAAGGAAAGGATTGTTGAACATCTGAAGTCACATGGCTTTCAAGATCAAAAACAACATGGGTTTTCCTCAGGAAGATCTTGCCAAACAAATCTTATTGATTTTTTTGATTGGGTGACTAAAGTAATTGATCAAGGTGGTGCAGTAGACATTGCGTATCTGGATTTCAGTAAGGCCTTTGACACTGTCCCACATAGAAGACTTATAAATAAACTGCAATCTCTGGGTTTAGATCCCAATGTTGTTGAATGGATTAAGGAGTGGCTGAGTGACAGAAAACAGAGGGTTGTAGTCAATGGCGTATATTCAGAACAAGGTCTTGTTACCAGTGGGATACCTCAGGGATCTGTACTTGGACCCATTCTCTTTAATATTTTCATTAGTGATATTGCAGATGGTGTTGATGGAAAGGTATGTTTATTTGCCGACGACACAAAAATTTGCAACAGGGTTGATGTTCCTGGAGGAAGAAGCCAAATGGCAAACGATCTAGGTAAGCTGGAAAAATGGTCAGAGCTGTGGCAATTGGCATTTAACGTGGATAAATGCAAAGTAATGCACGTGGGGCATAAAAACCCAAGGGCAGAGTATAGACTATTTGGTACTGTCCTAACCTCAACGTGTGAGGAAAGGGATTTAGGGGTAATTATTTCTGAGGATTTAAAGGTAGGTAGACAATGCAGTAGAGCAGCAGGTAATGCTAGCAGAATGCTTGGTTGTATAGGGAGAGGTATTAGCAGTAGAAAGAGGGAAGAGCTCATGCCGCTGTACAGATCACTGGTGAGACCTCACTTGGAGTAGGGCTGCAACAACTAATCGATAAAATCGATAATAATCGATAATGAAATTCGTTGGCAACGAATTTCATTATCGATTAGTTGAATCGATTATTATCGATTATAAAATGAGGGTTTTTTCAGAGCAAACGCTCTGAAAAATCCCCCTCATTATATAATCCGTTTAGTCTGACTCACCGTCTCACAGCAGCAGCTCCTACTTACTCCCCCTCCCTGTAATCACTGTGACAACTGGCCCCGCCCCTTCCTTCTCCAGGCCAGAACCACATGGCTGTGACACTCATCTAACTGTAAGTATATGTGTGTGTGTATATATATATATATATATATATATATATATATATATATATATGTATATATAATGTGTATGTGTGTATGTATGTGTGTGTGTATATATATATATATATATATATATATATATATATATATATATGTGTATATATGTATGTAATATATATATATATATATATATATTTGGGCTACTGAAAGTTAGGGGAGGTGGGGGTTAATTTAGGGGCAGTTATGGTTAGTGGGGTGTTTAGGGTTAATTTAGGGGCAGTTATGGTTAATTGGGTGTTTAGGGTTAATTTAGGGGCAGTTATGTTAATAGGGTGTTTAGGGTTAATTTAGGAGCAGCTGTGGTTAATGGGGTGTTTGGGGTTAATTTGAGGCAGTTGTGGTTAATGGTGTGTTTAGGGTTAATTTAGGGGATGCTGTGGTTGATGGGGTCTTTAGGGTTAATTTAGGGGATACTGTGGTTAAGGGGGTGTTAAGGGTTAATTTAGGGGCAGTTATGGTTAATGGGGAGTTTAGGGTTAATTTAGGGGAATCTAAATCCTGGGGGCAGTGAAGTGACATATCTGGGGGTATAAGGCATATACAGTATATAAGGCATATGTGGGGAGGGCAGTGTGGCATGTCTGGGGAGGACGGAGTGGTGTATCAGGGTGTATAAGGCATATCTGGGGGTAGAGTGGCATATCTGGGGGTAGAGAAGTGGCATGTCTGGGAGGCAGGGTGGCATGTCTGGGGAGGATGGAGTGGGGTATCAGGGGATATAAGGCGTATCAGGCACAGTGGCAGATGTGGGAGGCAGCGTGGAGTGGCAGCGTGGCATATGTGGGAGGCAGCATGGCGTGGCATATGTGGGGAGGGCAGTGTGGCATGTCTGGGGAGGACGGAGTGGTGTATCAGGGTGTATAAGGCATATCTGGGGGTAGAGTGGCATATCTGGGGGTAGAGAAGTGGCATGTCTGGGAGGCAGGGTGGCATGTCTGGGGAGGATGGAGTGGGGTATCAGGGGATATAAGGCGTATCAGGCACAGTGGCAGATGTGGGAGGCAGCGTGGCATATGTGGGAGGCATTGTGGAGTGGCAGATGTGGGAGGCAGCATGGCGTGGCATATGTGGGAGGCAGCGTGGCGTGGCAGATGTGGGAGGCAGCGTGGTGTGGTATATGTGGGAGGCAGCGTGGAGTGCTGTGGTAGGCAGCGTGGCATATGTGGGGGGGCAGTATGGCATGTCTGGGAGGCAGCGTAGCAAGCCTGGGCTCAAATGTGCATATATTGGGGGGCTGGTTGGGAAATAAAGACAAGAAATTTATTATCAAAGTTTTTTTATTCTGCTGTTTGTATTTAACATCATTTGTTTAGTAAATTATTTTAAATAAATGAAAAATTTACATTCATTTTTTTTATCCGATTAATCGATTAATCGAAAAAATAATCGGCCAACTAATCGATTATTAAAATAATCGTTAGTTGCAGCCCTAACTTGGAGTATTGTGTACAGTACTGGAGACCATATCTCCAGAAGGATATAGATATGTTGGAGAAAGTGCAGAGAAGGGCTACTAAAATGGTTTATGGATTACAAAATAAACCTTACCAGGACAGGTTAAAGGATCTTAACCTATATAGCCTGGAAAAAAGACGGGACAGGGGGGATATGATAGAAACATTTAAATACTTAAAGGGAATCAACAAAGTAAAGGAAGAAAGTTTATTTAAAAGAAGAAATAAAACCACAACAAGAGGACACAAGCATAAACTAGAGGGGCAAAGGTTTAATGGTAACATCAGAAAATATTACTTTACGGAAAGGGTAGTGGACGCATGGAATAGCCTCCCAGTGGAAGTGGTAGATGTTAATACAGTAAAGTCATTTAAGCAAGCATGGGATAGGCATAATGCCAAGCTAGATATAGGATAAGGGCAAGTACTAAAGGAGAGTACTCAGAGGTTGGGCAGACTGGAGGGGCCTTCTGGCTCTTATCTGCCGTCACTTTCTATGTTTCTATGTTTCTATGTTTCTAGTCAAAAAAAGGCTATTAGCGGTGATTCACGGGGAGGGTAATCAGACCCCGAACTCAAAACAACAGAAAAAAAAGGTTAACAACACAGAACGCGTACGGCAGAGCAACACAGAATCTGACGGCTCAGAGTCTGCCCAACGTCCCTGCTTTATATGGTATTGTTGATGGAATATCATATGTGCCTATATCATATAACCATATAGTGTCAGCGTTGGTGTGTATGTGTGTATACGTATAGTGCTGGAGTCAGTCTGTGTGTCTATACTGCAGTATCAGTGTGTAAATGTATAGTGCCAGAGTCAGTATGTCTACAGTATTATAATACTATATCGCCATATCCAGTGTGTATGTGTGCATAGTGTTAGAGCGTGTGTTTTTATATATGGATAGTGTTAGCCAGTGTGTGTGTATGTTATTGCATAGTTTGTGCATGTGTTTAAGAATTTACCATAAGCATGTATAGTGTGTATGTGACAGTATGGCATTAGCACGAGTGTCTATATCAGCATATAGTGTGTGTATTGGTGTATGGTTTTAGCATGGTGTATGGCTTTACATGCGTGTAGAATGTGTGTTACTGCATGGTGTCACGAGTGTGTAAGTGTAAGAATAATGGTTAAACTTACAAGCTTGAGTCTTTTTGGAATAAAATACTCTTTGTACAGAGTGGTGCAGCACTGAAGAAAGGTGTGTTTTACCTTGTATTAATATCCTTTAACTGCAGACCATGGGGTAATAAATGAAAATAAAAAATGATTGGGAAGGAAAAGTTGACCCCTAAATTTTTTGGATAAGAAACAGCCAATAATAAATGAAAAGCTATAAATAAATAATGTTTTACACGTTTCAGGCCATCAGGTGCTTAATTATAGTGGATACTAAATATTTTTATTAATATTTATCAGTTAACTTTTATTTTGAGGAGTAGAACTGTATATGGAGTTCCTTTACATTGACGATCAAAAGGGGAACATTAATGAAAGCTGAGCCACATGCCTATTTTATATTTACCTAATACGCCATCACATAAAAACATTATTTAATGATTTAATTGTTTAAAATCAGGGATCAACACAACTGAGTGGTATATGTGCTGCAATAGTTCTTGTAACATTTAAAATTTAGAGATTAAGATGCAGGAATCAGGAATATTGTTTTACTGAATAAATATATTTCATATTTGGGCTTCTGGTTTCTTTGTGCAAAAAAAGATGTTATCGACGTGTGACGTGTAACGAGTAATATATAGCGAAATTATTTCAGGAGCCAAAGATAAATTCATCCATTGATATTAAAAAGAATAAAAAGCATATAAAGGCAGCCTGCGGATACAGAATGTTAGCCAAGGTCATCTGGTTCGCGGGGTGCGAACAACGGAACAACGTGACCAAGTGAACGGGAAACTGCAGACGGTATAATGAATGCTGTAAAGAATAATATTTCAGGGAATATCACAGTTAACGTGAATAATGTCCCCTAACGCTGGGTGGAAAACTCCAAAAAGACAATGACAGGTATAAGAAAGTTTCCCTATCAGTCATTTAATAACGTGGGGTTCCGCGGGCCCATAAGGGACGGACTAATACCCCCAAGCACTGCGCAGGACTGATGGATGCCATTGAATAATACCCCCGGCCCGCAAACCTCTAACAGTTCCACAAACATTTTATATAAAAGGTAGATCTAAAGAGCCGGTGCATGGAATTTGGGAAGAGATGGATCTAAAGATTCCCATCACACACCCCGCGGTGGGTTATATATAAAGATTATTTGGGTGCAAAGATTGAAAAGTCCTATCACCATAGCAACGGACGAAACTTTCCTGTTGAATGGATCATTTCATTATTTATAATGATAATAAAACCACCTTTTCGAGTCATTTTGTAAACAAGCAGTAACAGTTTTAGACAATTTAGCTGAGGCTCCTATCTGTACATAAACAAAGCGCGCTGTTTAGGGCCACGGCTGACGCCCCTCATGTTAGTGGTACAGGAGATTTTTAATCCAATAAACCTAAAGAAAAGAATCAAAATCTACTTCCATAAAGTGTGATTAACGCCCACCATACACGCAGTGCACACAGTCATTGAGCCCCCATAAACCCACCCGCTGCAGGCTGAACCCACACATTTCCCCTGCTGGCGTCATATGGCCCCCAAAATAAACTCCAAGTCTGGCTGCATCTCACAGGAGAGTCACAGCGAGGTCTCCGCAAGAGACAGATCTGACCGGAGGTGACGGCATTACAGGGAGTCTCTGCAGAACCTGCATGTCTCACCTGTCGCCCCAACACTCTCACTGCCCGCCCTCTCCCTGTCACCCCAACACTCTCACTGCCCGCCCTCTCCCTGTCTCCCCAACACTCTCACTGCCCGCTCCCTCTCTCTGTCACCCCAACACTCTCACTGCCCGCTCCCTCTCTCTGTCACCCCAACACTCTCACTGCCCGCCCTCTCCCTGTCACCCCAACACTCTCACTGCCCGCCCTCTCCCTGTCTCCCCAACACTCTCACTGCCCGCTCCCTCTCTCTGTCACCCCAACACTCTCACTGCCCGCTCCCTCTCTCTGTCACCCCAACACTCTCACTGCCCGCCCTCTCCCTGTCACCCCAACACTCTCACTGCCCGCCCCTTCTCTCTGTCACCCCAACATTCTCACTGCCCGCACTCGCCCTATCACCTGAACGGTCTCTCTCCCTGTCCCCTCCGGTCACTTGCATCATATGCTTTCTGTGCCGTCTCCTCCCGTTTCCTCCACTCACCAGTGTTGGGGAATCTCCTGTCACATCCTCTCAGCTGCCATCACTACGCGTCGCTCCAAATCGCTGGGTCACCGAGACCACGTGACTCCACCTGCGCTGTGACTCCCTCCATCGGGGGGGCGGAGTCTGCGAAACTGACGCTAAGAGAGCTGATCCGACAGGGCGTTCCGTGAAATATTCATGTGTATAGGTAGGCGTAGTTTATCAGGCTATGGGCGGTATCTTAGTATGTAGGCGTGTCTCTGTGGTATCCCTTTGCTTAGAGCCGGTAAGGCAGACGATTTACGGTAGACGTGCGTTGATCGCGGAACTTCTGCAAACAGTGTGACAGTTTAACAATATCCGTTATGTCTCCAGTTTTCAGAACAAAAACCCGGTAATAAACACACAAGCACACATTACAATCTTTAATAAAGTTTTAACTATTTATCTGCCTCATGGGAGATTGTTTTTTTTTGCTTTCCAGCAGGCTGATCAGCAACTCTCACGTCTTATGATGTCATAGTACTGACTGACATTTATGTAATAAACTCCTGCACACAGTCTCAGCCCTAATCTTCTACACATGTATGTGCAGGGTGTCCAACATATTTGTAGCTCTCTCTAACACCTGTATTACGGATCTTTCAGGTAAAGCACATTAGAACACATTTTAACATTCATCTTACACACCGCCTAAAACATACAAACACCGCTTAACATTATACTCCGTGACAGGGGGTTACGGGCAGCGATGGAGACTGATAAGGTGCAGTGCGCAGCAGTTTAAGGCGGCCGTCAGTTACTTTAGCCAGTGTGAGAAGGATTTGGAGGGGTAGAGGGAGTGATGGTGTGAGGATAATAATGGAAAACCTCATACATATATCTTTAGACAAAAACGTGAGGTCTCTTAAATATATAGAATACATGTATAAGAATAAAAACATGGAAATGTCATATGAAGTTCTGGTAACGTGACATGTCTAATGCTATCTGCGTTTAATGCTATATCCATGTGTAATGATTTGTCCATATTTTATTTTGTGTCCATGTGTAATGCTATCTCTGTGTGTAATGCTATATATACATGTTTAATGCTGTATCCATATTTAACCCCTTCATGATAAAGCACGTACATGTATGGGCTCACAATGCATTGTTTTTAAAGGGTTTAAGTACAACCCTTTGTCCTTAAGAGGTTAATGCTATGTCTATGTTTAATATCATATCTATGTGTAATGCTATCTCCATGTGTAATAGGATATCCATGTTTAATGCTATGTCCATGTTTAATGGTATGTCCATGTGTAATGCCGTGTCCATGTGTGTCAGGAGACGGCTGTAGTAGATATACACAGCGGTGTCCGGTATGCAAGACAAGTCCCAAAAAGCGAAGTCAGGATCTAGCCAAAGTCCGTACACGGTAGGGTCACTGAATCCAAAGAGTCGGTGAGTCTGGCGCACAGGAATTAAGGTAGGTTGGCAGAGTCCAAGGAGTGGACATGTTTAATGCTATCTCCATGTGTAATACTATCTCAATGTATAATGCTATGTCCATGTGTAATGCTATATCCATATTTAGCCCCTTCAGGATAAAGCACGTACATGTACAGGCTCACAATGCATTGGTTTTAAAGGGTTTAAGTACAACCCTTTGTCCTTAAGGGGTTAATGCTATGTGTATGTTTAATGTTATCTCTATTTGTAATGTTTTATCCATGTTTATTGTTATTTCTAAGATTTTTTGTTTTGGGGGCGTTCTGGAGTGTCGGAGCCGGTCAGCTGGCCGAAGTATCGCCCGGATTGTGTTAATTGCGAGGTGCAGAAAGTACATGTTTGAAATTAGTTTTATTTGTTATACTCCGTGTTTCAGAGTATATGAAAGGTGTCACGGTGTATGATGTCACAAAGGCAGAGACTGTATTGTGAGGTCACACCCACTTACAGCCATCCAGAGTTCTATAGAATTGAAGATACAAAAACCAAAAGTGTGTTTTGTTTCCTTCATTTATTGGGATTGTCTTTGGAAACAAGAGTTTGGGAGTCACTTGGCCGGGGCACTGTCCATCCTTCAATTCATCCAGTCTGGGGTTACAAAGGTAAAGCCAGACAGGCCCTTTTTACTGGATGACGAGGAAATGTCCTCCGGGGTCCGCAGAATTGACGGAATATTGCGAAGGTTCTTCTGGTGGAGATCTGATCTTACTTCCAGCCGGTACGGGGGAGTTGCACGTCGGCTCTCTATGTCGTCCCACTTGATGCTTTGAAAGAACGAATGCCGCCTGATGTCTCCTTTCACCCCGAGGCGACGCTGAGGGTCCTTCTTCAGGAGATGCTTTAAGATGTCCAGACCTTTCTTGCTCAGCTTTTTGGTATAGCGGGGGTTGCCATGCACGATATGAAGGAAATGTGTCCTCCTGCAATCGCCGGCAAAGAAAGGGTAATCTCCGTTCAGCATGCGGAAGAGCATCACCCCAAAGGACCACCAGTCCACGGCAACGCCATATGCTTGCTTGAGATGTACTTCTGGGGCCATGTAGGCAAATGTGCCGCAAATTCCTGTGGTCTGTGCGGTCCCGGAAATATTTTCTGCAACACACCCAAAATCGCAGAGCTTTACATGAGCCTCTCCATCAAGCAAGACGTTACTCGGCTTCAAGTCGCGATGTATTATTCCCCGAGAGTGGAGGAACTGGATGCCGCACACCATTTCTGCTGCATAAAAGGCAGAGGCGGTCTCGGTGAAGGAGCCCAACCTCCGCAGATATGACTCGAGGCTCCCTCCAGCCATATACTCCATGAGAAGGACTGCGCATCTCTGTGTTTGGAAGGCTGCGTATCCATGGCACAGGAATGGGCTGTTCCGAGCCACCTCCAGAATCCTCCTCTCTCTTATTATATATTCAGTCTTCATGGCCTTCTTTTTGATGACCTTAACCGCTACCGGGGAGTCCCTGGTAGGGACAGAAGCCAAAACAACCTTTCCAAAGGCTCCTTGTCCCAGCATGGAATGGAAGGTGAAGCCGGAGACTGTCATGGGGAGAAGGCTCCTAAATCTTTTAGCAGGAACAATACTCTCCTCCTGACTCCTGCGTCTTTTGATGGGAAACTTTCCCTTCACCAGCATGCGTTGCTTCAGGTGTTCGCGTCCTTTTTGTCCCCCCTGCTGCCCCAGATCTTTGATGCCATCATCTCTGTCATTAGCAGTTACTCTCCTCCTCTTCCTTTCTCTGGATCTTTCTTCCTCTGAACTGCTAGTCTCTCTCTTTCTTTTGAGTATGACTCTACTGGCCAAGTGCTCCGTGCTTTCATCTCTCCTCCTCGTCCGCCTTACAGCGTTTGTGAAAGCTGATCTTACTCTTTTGCAGAATGTTCTCAGTTTTCTGGGGCAGCATCTCTTTAAACTCCACCGAAGTCCAGAAAGAAGGCAGCAATCCTGCACAGGGCTAGATTTGCTTTTCTTCTCCATAACCGTTTGAAATCGTTGGTAGCAACACTTTAAGTTCGCTAAGGAATAGCACCTTGAAGTGTCGAGCGCCCAACTGCACTAAAGGGAAAGAGGAGCGGCTTGCAGCTTTATAGGCACATTCCGATGATGTCACAGAGACCGATGATGTCACAGAGACCGATGATGTCGCACAGACCTATGATGTCACAGACACCGATGATGTCACAATTCTGGTTTCTGGTTTGCCAACAGTGACCATGAATGACTAGGAATTCCGTTTCATGGGCAGATTTCAATGTATTATTAGTTTTCATTTATTATTTTCTGTATTTCACTAGAAGCACAAACACTGCTTAGGTTTGGTAACAGCTGATATCCCTTGTTTATTAAAACTGTTATTAATTCAGACTAATTAATCACAAAAGAAGAAAACTGACAATATGGAGAAAAAACAATCCTAAATCTCATAAAAACCTGATCATGAAATATGAAAATGTTGTTCTTAAATTCCATTATATAATAAGACACATTGTACAGCGCTGCAGAATATGATGGCGCTATAAAAATCAAGAATAATGATAACACATTGTACAGTGTGGCGGTATATGATGGTGCTATATAAATCAATAATAACAACACACATTGTACAGCACTGCGGAGTATGATGGCGCTATATAAATAATGATTAAACACATTGCACAGTGCTGCAGAATAGGATGGCGATATATAAATAATAATAACACACATCGTACAGTGCTGTGGAATATGATGGCACTATATGAATAAGAGTCGGCGGGTCTGGCACACAGGAATGAAAGTAGAAACATAGAAACATAGAAAGTGACGGCAGATAAGAACCAGCAGGCCCATCCAGTCTGCCCAACCTCTGAGTACTTTCCTTTAGCACTTGCCCTTATCCTATATCTAGCTTGGCCTTATGCTTATCCCATGCTTGCTTAAATGACTTTACCGTATTAACATCTACCACTTCTACTGGAAGGCTATTCCATGCGTCCACTACCCTTTCCGTAAAGTAATATTTTCTGATGTTACCATTAAACCTTTGCCCCTCTAGTTTATGGTTGTGTCCTCTTGTTGTGGTAGTATTTCTCCTTTTAACCCCTTAAGGACCGGGCTCATTTTTTCTTTTTGTACCCTGTGGGACCGAGGCTGTTTTAACACTTTTGTGGTGCTTGTGTTCAGCTGTAATTTTCTCCTCACCCATTTAGTGTACCCACACAAGTTATATATTGTCTTTTTCAGGACAAGATGGGCTTTCTTCAGATACCATTGATCGTATCATCTTATTTACTATTAAAAAAAACAAAAAAAAAACAACATGGTGAAAAATTTTAAAAAAACACAAGTAAAAGCAAGTGAAAAAACTAGCTAAATAGATGCTACTACTTGTCCTGAGTTTAGAAATACCCAATGTTTTTAGGTTTTTTTTGCTGTTTTTTGTAAGTTATAGGGCAATAAGTACAAGCAGTGTTTTACGATTTCCAAACCTTTTTTAACAAATCCGGTCATTCTGCCTCCATCTCCTCTTTGGAATATCTTTGAAGCCGGTTAAGTCAATTTAACCCATTCAAACCATATATTTTTGAAAACTAGACACCCCAGGGTATTTCAAGTGCTGTTATTTTAACCCTTTCCATGCACCAATTATACAACCACACTATGTCAAACTTTGTAATAGTAATTCTTTTTATTTATTTTTTTCACACAAATTGTAATTTAGTAATAAATATACAGGTCCTGGTATATAATTTTTTTTCCATTTTTTTTTTATTTATTATTTTCTGAATATTTTACTAATCACATTGTGATATGAAAGCTGGGCTCCTTTGACTTGCATGGTTGAATGCAGTACCTGTATTCAACCTGCAAGTGGAGCCAGAGTTCTCTAGAGGGTCTGGAGACCATCTAGCGAACTTTTTCAACTTGATTGTTTTTTTTTACAGGGCGGCAGCCATCTTGCTGATGGTGAAGATCACCGGCAGTGGCGGCTGTGACCGCTCTCCGGAGCAGTCACAGCCCGTCTTGAGGTAAGTGTTTGGTGTCCCTGAATACCTCCTGATCGAGGCATTCCAGCGTCACCATTTAAGTTTAGGAGGTGATCGTTGATCGCCTCCTAAACACTTTTAAAACGGGTGTCCGGTTCGATGTTGACGCGCCTGAGAGGGGCCAGACATGGCCCCCGATGCCGATCTCGGCGTTACTGAATGCCTCGACACCGAGGCATTACAGCAACGCCGTTTAAGCGAAGAAAGTGATCGTTGATCACTTTCTAAGCTTATTTAATTTAGTGAAGGTTCAGGACCGTCAAAGGTCGCTAAGTGACCACTTTTCTGTGACGGTCCTGAACCGGCAAAGGTCGCGAAGGGGTTAAATACCTTTAGGTAAGCAGAGTCCAATGAGTCGACGGTTCTGGCTCACAGAAATCAAGGTAGGTGAGCAGAGTCCGAGGAGTTGGCGGGTCTGGCGCACAGGAATCAAGGTAGGTGAGCAGAGTCCAAAGAGTCGGCGGGTCTGGCACACAGGAATCAAGGTAGGTGAGCTGAGTCCAAGGAGTCGACGCACAGGAATTAAGGTAAGTGAGCAGAGTCCAAAGAGTCAGCGCAAAGGAATGAAGGTAAGTGAGCAGAGTCCAAGGAGTCAGCGCACAGGAATCAAGGTAGATGAGCAGAGTCCAGGGTCTGATGCACCGGAATTAAGGTAGGTGAGCAGAGTCCAAGTAGTTGCCGGTCCTGGCGCACAGGAATCAAGGTAGGATAGCAGAATTCAAGGAGTAGGCGCACAGGAATCAAGGTAGGTGAGCAGAGTCCAAGGAGTCAGCACACAGGAATCAAGGTAGGTGAGCAGAGTCCAAGGAGTCGCGCACAGGAATCAAATAGGTGAGCAGAGTCCAAGGAGTCGGCGCACAGGAATCAAGGTAAGTGAGCAGAGTCCAACGATTCAGCGCACATGAATCAAGGTAGGTGAGCAGAGTCCAAGCAGTCGGCGGGTCTGGTGCACAGACCCCAAGCAGTCGACGCACAAGAATCAAGGTAAGTGAGCAGAGTCCAAGGATTCATCGCACAGGAATCAAGGTAGGTGAGCAGAGTCCAAGGAGTCGGTGCATAGGAATCAAGGTAGGTGAGCAGAGTCCAAAGAGTCGGTGGGTCTGGTGCACAGGAATTAAGGTAGGTGAGCAGAGTCCAAGGAGTCGACGCACAGGAATCAAGGTGAATGAGTAGAGTCCAAGGAGTCAGCGCACAAGAATCAAGGTAGGTGAGCAGAGTCCAAGGAGTCGGCGGGTCTGGTGCACAGACCCCAAGCAGTCGACGCACAGGAATCAAGGTAAGTGAGCAGAGTCCAAGGAGTCAGCGCACAGGAATCAAGGTAGGTGAGCAGAGTCCAAGGAGTCGACGCACAGGAATCAGGGTAAGTGAGCAGAGTCCAAGGAGTCAGCGCACAGGAATCAAGGTAGGTGAGCAGAGTCCAAGGAGTCTACGCACAGAAATCAAGGTAAGTGAGTAGAGTCCAAGGACTCAGCGCACAGGAATCAAGGTAGGTGAGCAGACTCCAAGGAGTCGACGCACAGGAATCAAGGTAAGTGAGCAGAGTCCAAGGATTCAGCGCACAGGAATCAAGGTAAGTGAGCAGAGTCCAAGGAATAAGCGCACAGGAATCAAGATAGGTGAGCAGAGTCCAAGGAGTCGACGCACAGGAATCAAGGTAAGTGACCAAAGTTCAAGGAGTCAGCACAGGTGAGTAGAGTCCAAAGAGTCGATGCACAGGAATCAAGGTAAGTGAGCAGAGTCCAAGGATTCAGCGCACAGGAATCAAGGTAAGTGAGCAGAGTACAAGGATTCAGCGCATAGGAATCAAGGTAGGTGAGCAGAGTCCAAATAGTCGGTGGGTCTGGCGCATAGGAATCAGGGTAGGTGAGGAGAGTCCAAGGAGTCGACGCACAGGAATCAAGGTAAGTGAGTAGAGTCCAAGGAGTCAGCGCACAGGAATCAAGGTAAGTGAGCAGAGTCCAAGGATTCAGCGCACAGGAATCAAGGTAAGTGAGCAGAGTACAAGGATTCAGCGCACAGGAATCAAGGTAGGTGAGCAGAGTCCAAGGAGTCGACGCACAGGAATCAAGGTAAGTGAGCAGAGTCCAAGCAATCGACGCACAGGAATCAAGGTAAGTGAGCAGAGTCTAAGGAGTCGACGCACAGGAATCAGGGTAAGTGAGCAGAGTCCAAGGAGTCAGCGCACAGGAATCAAGGTAGGTGAGCAGAGTCCAAGGAGTCTACGCACAGAAATCAAGGTAAGTGAGTAGAGTCCAAGGACTCAGCGCACAGGAATCAAGGTAGGTGAGCAGACTCCAAGGAGTCGACGCACAGGAATCAAGGTAAGTGAGCAGAGTCCAAGGATTCAGCGCACAGGAATCAAGGTAAGTGAGCAGAGTCCAAGGAATAAGCGCACAGGAATCAAGGTAGGTGAGCAGAGTCCAAGGAGTCGACGCACAGGAATCAAGGTAAGTGACCAAAGTTCAAGGAGTCAGCACAGGTGAGTAGAGTCCAAAGAGTCGATGCACAGGAATCAAGGTAAGTGAGCAGAGTCCAAGGATTCAGCGCACAGGAATCAAGGTAAGTGAGCAGAGTACAAGGATTCAGCGCATAGGAATCAAGGTAGGTGAGCAGAGTCCAAATAGTCGGTGGGTCTGGCGCATAGGAATCAGGGTAGGTGAGGAGAGTCCAAGGAGTCGACGCACAGGAATCAAGGTAAGTGAGTAGAGTCCAAGGAGTCAGCGCACAGGAATCAAGGTAAGTGAGCAGAGTCCAAGGATTCAGCGCACAGGGATCAAGGTAAGTGAGCAGAGTACAAGGATTCAGCGCACAGGAATCAAGGTAGGTGAGCAGAGTCCAAGGAGTCGACGCACAGGAATCAAGGTAAGTGAGCAGAGTCCAAGCAGTCGACGCACAGGAATCAAGGTAAGTGAGCAGAGTCTAAGGAGTCGACGCACAGGAATCAAGGTAAGTGAGCAGAGTCCAAGGAGTCAGCGCACAGCAATCAAGGTAGGTGAGCAGAGTCCAAAGAGTCAGCGCAGAGGAATCAAGGTAGGTGAGCAGAGTCCAAGGAGTCGACGCACAGGAATCAAGGTAAGTGAGCAGAGTCTAAGGAGTCAGCGCACAGGAATCAAGGTAAGTGAGCAGAGTCCAAGGAGTCAGCGCACAGGAATCAAGGTAGGTGAGCAGAGTCCAAGGAGTCGACGCACAGGAATCAAGGCTAGTGAGCAGAGTCCAAGGATTCAGCGCACAGGAATCAAGGTAAGTGAGCAGAGTACAAGGATTCAGCGCACAGGAATCAAGGTAGGTGAGCAGAGTCCAATGAGTCGACGCACAGGAATCAAGGTAAGTGAGCAGAGTCCAAGGAGTCGACGCACAGGAATCAAGGTAAGTGAGCAGAGTCCAAGGATTCAGCGCACATGACTCAAGGTAGGTGAGCAGGGTCCAAGGAGTCGGCGGGTCTGGTGTACAGACCCCAAGCAGTCGACGCACAGGAATCAAGGTAAGTGAGCAGAGTCCACGGAGTCAGCGCACAGGAATCAAGGTAGGTGAGCAGAGTCCAAGGAGTCGGCGGGTCTGGTCCACAGACCCCAAGCAGTCGACGCACAAGAATCAAGGTAAGTGAGCAGAGTCCAAGGAGTCAGCGCACAGGAATCAAGGTGAGCAGAGTCCAAGGAGTCGACGCACAGGAATCAAGGTAAGTGAGCAGAGTCCAAAGATTCAGCGCACATGAATCAAGGTAGGTGAGCAGAGTCCAAGGAGTCGACGCACAGGAATCAAGGTAAGTGAGCAGAGTCCAAGGATTCAGCGCACAGGAATCAAGGTAAGTGAGCAGAGTACAAGGATTCAGCGCACAGGAATCAAGGTAGATGAGCAGAGTCCAATGAGTCGACGCACAGGAATCAAGGTAAGTGAGCAGAGTCCAAGGAGTCAACGCACAGGAATCAAGGTAAGTGAGCAGAGTCCAAGGATTCAGCGCACAGGAATCAAGGTAAGTGAGCAGAGTCCAAGGATTCAGCGCACATGAATCAAGGTAGGTGAGCAGGGTCCAAGGAGTCGGCGGGTCTGGTGTACAGACCCCAAGCAGTCGACGCACAGGAATCAAGGTAAGTGAGCAGAGTCCAAGGAGTCAGCGCACAGGAATCAAGGTAGGTGAGCAGAGTCCAAGGAGTCGGCGGGTCTGGTCCACAGACCCCAAGCAGTCGACGCACAAGAATCAAGGTAAGTGAGCAGAGTCCAATGAGTCAGCGCACAGGAATCAAGGTAAGTGAGCAGAGTCCAAGGAGTCGACGCACAGGAATCAAGGTAAGTGAGCAGAGTCCAAAAATTCAGCGCACATGAATCAAGGTAGGTGAGCAGAGTCCAAGGAGTCGACGCACAGGAATCAAGGTAAGTGAGCAGAGTCCAAGGATTCAGCGCACAGGAATCAAGGTAAGTGAGCAGAGTACAAGGATTCCGCGCACAGGAATCAAGGTAGGTGAGCAGAGTCCAATGAGTCGACGCACAGGAATCAAGGTAAGTGAGCAGATTCCAAGGAGTCGACGCACAGGAATCAAGGTAAGTGAGCAGAGTCTAAGGAGTCGACGCACAGGAATCAAGGTAAGTGAGCAGAGTCCAAGGATTCAGCGCACATGAATCAAGGTAAGTGAGCAGAGTCCAAGGATTCAGCGCACATGAATCAAGGTAGGTGAGCAGGGTCCAAGGAGTCGGCGGGTCTGGTGTACAGACCCCAAGCAGTCGACGCACAGGAATCAAGGTAAGTGAGCAGAGTCCAAGGAGTCAGCGCACAGGAATCAAGGTAGGTGAGCAGAGTCCAAGGAGTCGGCGGGTCTGGTCCACAGACCCCAAGCAGTCGACGCACAAGAATCAAGGTAAGTGAGCAGAGTCCAATGAGTCAGCGCACAGGAATCAAGGTAAGTGAGCAGAGTCCAAGGAGTCGACGCACAGGAATCAAGGTAAGTGAGCAGAGTCCAAAAATTCAGCGCACATGAATCAAGGTAGGTGAGCAGAGTCCAAGGAGTCGACGCACAGGAATCAAGGTAAGTGAGCAGAGTCCAAGGATTCAGCGCACAGGAATCAAGGTAAGTGAGCAGAGTACAAGGATTCCGCGCACAGGAATCAAGGTAGGTGAGCAGAGTCCAATGAGTCGACGCACAGGAATCAAGGTAAGTGAGCAGATTCCAAGGAGTCGACGCACAGGAATCAAGGTAAGTGAGCAGAGTCTAAGGAGTCGACGCACAGGAATCAAGGTAAGTGAGCAGAGTCCAAGGATTCAGCGCACATGAATCAAGGTAGGTGAGCAGAGTCCAAGGAGTCGGTGGGTCTGGTGCACAGACCCCAAGCAGTCGACGCACAGGAATCAAGGTAAGTGAGCAGAGTCCAAGGAGTCAGCGCAGAGAAATCAAGGTAGGTGAGCAGAGTCCAAGGAGTCAGCGGGTCTGGTGCACAGACCCCAAGCAGTCGACGCACAGGAATCAAGGTAAGTGAGCAGAGTCCAAGGAGTCAGCGCACAGGAATCAAGGTAGGTGAGCAGAGTCCAAGGAGTCGACGCACAGGAATCAAGGTAAGTGAGCAGAGTCCAATGAGTCAGCGCACAGGAATCAAGGTAGGTGAGCAGAGTCCAAAGAGTCGACGCACAGGAATCAAGGTAAGTGAGCAGAGTCCAAGGAGTCAGCGCACAGGAATCAAGGTAGGTGAGCAGAGTCCAAGGAGTCGACGCACAGGAATCAAGGTAAGTGAGCAGAGTCTAAGGAGTCGACGCACAGGAATTAAGGTAAGTGAGCAGAGTCAAAGGAGTCGACGCACAGGAATCAAGGTAAGTGAGCAGAGTCCAAAGAGTCAGCGCACAGGAATCAAGGTAAGTGAGCAGAGTCCAAGGAGCCAGCGCACAGGAATCAAGGTAGGTGAGCAGAGTCCAAGAAGTCGGCGGGTCTGGTCCACAGACCCCAAGCAGTCGACGCACAGGAAACAAGATAGGTGAGCAGAGTCCAAGGAGTCGACGCACAGGAATCAAGGTAAGTGAGCAGAGTCCAAGGATTCAGCGCACATGAATCAAGGTAGGTGAGGAGAGTCCAAGGAGTTGGCGGGTCTGGTGCACAGACCCCAAGCAGTCGACGCACAGGAATCAAGGTAAGTGAGCAGAGTCCAAGGAGTCAGCGCACAGGAATCAAGGTAAGTAAGCAGAGTCCAAGGATTCAACGCACATGAATCAAGGTAGGTGAGCAGAGTCCAAGGAGTCGGTGGGTCTGGTGCACAGACGCTTAGCAGTCGCCGCACAGGAATCAAGGTAAGTGAGCAGAGTCCAAGGAGTCAGCGCACAGAAATCAAGGTAGGTGAGCAGAGTCCAAGGAGTCGACGTACAGGAATCAAGGTAAGTGAACAGAGTCTAAAAGTCGACGCACAGGAATCAAGGTAAGTGAGCAGAGTCCAAAGAGTCAGCGCACAGGAATCAAGGTAGGAGAGCAGAGTCCAAGGAATCGACGCACAGGAATCAAGGTAAGTGAGCAGAGTCCAAGCAGTCGACGCACAGGAATCAAGGTAGGTGAGCAGAGTCTAAGGAGTCGACGCACAGGAATCAAGGTAAGTGAGCAAAGTCCAAGGAGTCAGCGCACAGGAATCAAGGCAAGTGAGCAGAGTACAAGGATTCAGCGCACAGGAATCAAGGTAGGTGAGCAGAGTCCAATGAGTCGACGCACAGGAATCAAGGTAAGTGAGCAGATTCCAAGGAGTCGACGCACATGAATCAACGTAGGTGAGCAGAGTCGAAGGAGTCACCGCACAGGAATCAAGGTAAGTGAGCAGAGTCCAAGGATTCAGCGCACAGGATTCAAGGTAAGTGAGCAGAGTACAAGGATTCAGCGCACAGGAATCAAGGTAGGTGAGCAGAGTCCAATGAGTCGACGCACAGGAATCAAGGTAAGTGAGCAGATTCCAAGGAGTCGACGCACAGGAATCAAGGTAAGTGAGTAGAGTCCAAGGAGTCAGCGCACAGGAATCAAGGTAAGTGAGCAGAGTCCAAGGATTCAGCGCACATGAATCAAGGTAGGTGAGCAGAGTCCAAGGAGTTGGCGGGTCTGGTGCACAGACCCTTAGCAGTCGCCGCACAGGATTCAAGGTAAGTGAGCAGAGTCCAAGGAGTCAGCGCACAGAAATCAAGGTAGGTGAGCAGAGTCCAAGGAGTCGGCGGGTCTGGTGCACAGACCCCAAGCAGTCGACGCACAGGAATTAAGGTAAGTGAGCAGAGTCCAAAGAGTCAGAGCACAGGAATCAAGGTAGGTGAGCAGAGTCGAAGGAGTCGACGCACAGGAATCAAGGTAGGTGAGCAGAGTCTAAGGAGTCGACGCACAGGAATTAAGGTACGTCAGCAGAGTCTAAGGAGTCGACGCACTGGAATCAAGGTAAGTGAGCAAAGTCCAAGGAGTCAGCGCACAGGAATCAAGGCAAGTGAGCAGAGTCCAAGGATTCAGCGCACAGGAATCAAGGTAGGTGAGAAGAGTCCAAATAGTCGGTGGGTCTGTCGCATAGGAATCAAGGTAGGTGAGGAGAGTCCAAGGAGTCGACGCACAGGAATCAAGGTAAGTGAGTAGAGTCCAAGGAGTCAGCGCACAGGAATCAAGGTAGGTGAGCAGAGTCCAAGGAGTTGACGCACAGGAATCAAGGTAAGTGAGCAGAGTCCAAGGATTCAGCGCACAGGAATCAAGGTAAGTGAGCAGAGTACAAGGATTCAGCGCACAGGAATCAAGGTAGGTGAGCAGAGTCCAAGGAGTCGACGCACATTAATCAAGGTAAGTGAGCAGAGTACAAGGAGTCGACGCACAGGAATAAAGGTAAGTGAGCAGAGTCCAAGGATTCAGCGCACAGGAATCAAGGTAAGTGAGCCGAGTCCAAGGATTCAGCGCACATATATCACGGTAGTTGAGCAGAGTCCAAGGAGTCGGCGGGTCTGGTGCACAGACCCCAAGCAGTCGACGCACTGGAATCAAGGTAAGTGAGCAGAGTCTAAGGAGTCGACGCACAGGAATCAAGGTAAGTGAGCAGAGTCCAAGGAGTCAGCGCACAGCAATCAAGGCAGGTGAGCAGAGTCCAAGGAGTCGACGCACAGGAATCAAGGTAAGTGAGCAGAGTCTAAGAGTCGACGCACAGGAATTAAGGTAAGTGAACAGAGTCTAAGAGTCGACGCACAGGAATCAAGGTAAGTGAGCAGAGTCCAAAGAGTCAGCGCACAGGAATCAAGGTAGGTGAGCAGAGTCCAAGGAGTCGACGCACAGGAATCAAGGTAAGTGAGCAGAGTCTAAGGAGTCAGCGCACAGGAATCAAGGTATTTGAGCAGAGTCCCAGGAGTCGACGCACAGGAATCAAGGTAAGTGAGCAGAGTCCAAGGAGTCAGTGCAGGTGAGTAGAGTCCAAGGAGTCGACGCACAGGAATCAAGGTAGGTGAGCAGAGTCCAAGGAGTCGGTGCACATGAATCAAGGTATGTGAGCAGAGTCCAAATAGTCGGTGGGTCTGGCGCACAGGAATCAAAGTAGGTGAGCAGAGTCCAAGGAGTCGACGCACAGGAAACAAGGTAAGTGAGTAGAGTCCAAGGAGTCAGCGCACAGGAATCAAGGTAGGTGAGCAGAGTCCAAGGAGTCGACGCACAGGAATCAAGGTAGGTGAGTAAAGTCCAAGGAGTCAGCGCACAGGAATCAAGGTAAGTGCACAGACCCCAAGCAGTTGACGCACAGGAATCAAGGTAAGTGAGCAGAGTCCAAGGAGTCAGCGCACAGGAATCAAGGTAGGGGAGCAGACTCCAAGGAGTCGACACACAGGAATCAATGTAAGTGAGCAGGGTCTAAGGAGTCGACGCACAGGAATCAAGGTAAGTGAGCAGAGTCCAAGGAGTCAGCGCACAGGAATCAAGGTAAGTGAGCAGAGTACAAGGATTCAGCGCACAGGAATCAAGGTAGGTGAGCAGAGTCCAAGGAGTCGGTGCACAGGAATCAAGGTAAGTGAGCAGAGTCCAAGGATCCAGCGCACAGGAATCAAGGTAGGTGAACAGTGTCCAAGGAGTCGGCGGATCTGGTGCACAGACCCGAACCAGTCGACGCACAGGAATCAAGGTAAGTGAGCAGAGTACAAGGATTCAGCGCACAGGAATCAAGGTAGGTGAGCAGAGTCCAAGGAGTCGACGCACAGGAATCAAGGTAAGTGAGCAGAGTCTAAGGAGTCGACGCACAGGAATCAAGGTAAGTGAGCAGAGTCCAAGGAGTCAGCGCACAGGAATCAAGGTAGGTGAGCAGATTCCAAGGAGTCGACGCACAGGAATCAAGGTAAGAGAGCAAAGTCCAAGGAGTCAGCGCAGGTGAGTAGAGTCCAAAGAGTCGACGCACAGGAATCAAGGTAAGTGAGCAGAGTCCAAGGAGTCAGTGCACAGGAATCAAGGTAAGTGAGCAGAGTACAAGGATTCAGCGCACAGGAATCAAGGTAGGTGAGCAGAGTCCAAGGAGTCGGTGCACAGGAATCAAGGTAAGTGAGCAGAGTCCAAGGATTCAGCGTACAGAAATCAAGGTAGGTGATCAGAGTCCAAGGAGTCAGCACACAGGAATCAAGGTAGGTGAGCAAAGTCCAAGGAGTCGGCGGGTCTGGCGCACAGTAATCAAGGTAGGTGAGCAGAGTCCAAGCAGTCGGCACACAGGAATCAAGGTAGGTGAGCAGAGTCCAAGGAGTCGGTGCACAGGAATCAAGGTAGGTGAGCAGAGTCCAAAGAGTCGGTGGGTCTGGCGCACAGGAATAAAGGTAGGTGAGCAGAGTCCAAGGAGTCGACGCACAGGAATCAAGGTAAGTGAGCAGAGTCCAAGGATCCAGCGCACAAGAATCAAGGTAGGTGAACAGTGTCCAAGGAGTCGGCGGATCTGGTGCACAGACCCGAACCAGTCGACGCACAGGAATCAAGGTAAGTGAGCAGAGTACAAGGATTCAGCGCACAGGAATCATGGTAGGTGAGCAGAGTCCAAGGAGTCGACGCACAGGAATCAAGGTAAGTGAGCAGAGTCCAAGGAGTCAGCGCACAGTAATCAAGGTAGGTGAGCAGATTCCAAGGAGTCGACGCGCAGGAATCAAGGTAAGAGAGCAAAGTCCAAGGAGTCACCGCAGGTGAGTAGAGTCCAAAGAGTCGACGCACAGGAATCAAGGAAAGTGAGCAGAGTCCAAGGATTCAGTGCACAGGAATCAAGGTAAGTGAATAGAGTACAAGGATTCAGCGCACAGGAATCAAGGTAGGTGAGTAGAGTCCAAGGAGTCGGTGCACAGGAATCAAGGTAAGTGAGCAGAGTCCAAGGATTCAGCGTACAGGAATCAAGGTAGGTGATCAGAGTCCAAGGAGTCAGCACACAGGAATCAAGGTAAGTGAGCA
Organism: Spea bombifrons; assembly: GCF_027358695.1. Lineage (NCBI taxonomy): Eukaryota > Metazoa > Chordata > Amphibia > Anura > Pelobatidae > Spea > Spea bombifrons. Next base: position 158,239,262 of record NC_071087.1, on the reverse strand, counting down.
AAGTCCAAGGAGTCGGCGGGTCTGGCACACAGGAATCAAGGTAGGTGAGCAGAGTCCAAGCAGTCGGCACACAAGAATCAAGGTAGTTGAGCAGAGTCCAAGGAGTCGACGCACAGGAATCAAGGTAAGGTAGGGCTCATGTGAAATGCTATGTGTATGTTTAATGTTATGTCCATGTGTAATGCTAGGAATCAAGGTAGGTGAGCAGAGTCCAAAGAGTTGACACACAGGAATCAAGGTAAGTGAGCAGAGTCCAAGGAGTCGACGCACAGGAATCAAGGTAAGTGAGCAGAGTCAAAGGAGTCGACGCACAGGAATCAAGGTAAGTGAGCAAAGTCCAAGGAGTCAGCGCAGGTGAGTAGAGTCCAAAGAGTTGACGCACAGGAATCAAGGTAAGTGAGCAGAGTCCAAGGAGTCAGTGCACAGGAATCAAGGTAAGTGAGCCGAGTACAAGCAGTCGGCGCACAGGAATCAAGGTAGTTGAGCAGAGTCCAAGGAGTCGACGCACAGGAATCAAGGTAAGGTAGGGCTCATGTGAAATGCTATGTGCATGTTTAATGTTATGTCCATGTGTAATGCTAGGGCCTTGTATACTGCTATGTCCACATGTAGTGCTATGTCCATGTGTCATACTATCTTTATGTGTCATGCTATCTTCATGTGTAATGCGACGTCCATGTTTAATGGGATGTCCATGTTTACTGCTATCTCCATGTGTATTGCTATCTTTATGTGTAATGCTATGTCCAGGTGTAATGCTATGTC